>NC_080176.1:51442846-51655353 GCF_950295315.1 Erinaceus europaeus
TTCTGACTCAGGCTTGGCAAGCTTAATTAGATCTCAGTGTCTGGCGGGGGGGGGGGATTTTTTTTTTTACTTGTGTCTCTACCTTTCATGTAACATTCTGAAGAACCTTGTAAGTTTCCTGTGTACATCTTGAGAATGTTTCTACTTGACAAGGGACTCCACTACTCTTCTGAATCTGGACGACTAGGTTTACTGACTTAGGAAACACCTGGTGTGTAGCACAGCTGTGGGTGTGTCTCTTCTTCGTTCTCTCTCTCTCTCCCTCCCTCTCCCCTCTCAATTTCTGTCTTATCAAATAAATAATTAAGACGTTAAAAAAGTTTTTAAAAGAAAAGAGGTTACCCAGCTGTGTCTTTGGCAAAGTCCCATTTGCTCTTTAATGTAACATGGTCACATCCTGGAGTGTTTAGAAAGGGACATCTTTGGGGTGAAGGTACATCACTGTAGCCAGCATACTGTTCTTGTCTTCAACACTCACACTCATGTATGCATGTATGTCCTTCCATGTGTATCTGCATACATATATCTATATATATGCTTGTAGTGAATTAATGTTGCAGTGACTTTTTCTGTAGGGAATAATTATATTTTAGATATATTATCTTGGATTTCTGACTAGTCATGTTTATTTTTAACATAATGGAAATAACTTCCCTCTCTGCCCATCTGTACTTCTAGTCTATATCAGAGATCTTAATCATACATTTAAGTCATAAATTCTATGGTATTTACGCATGACTCTACACTACTTATTTTCAAAATATTTTTGTAAGTAAAAATCCGTGTGGTTTATTTGTTTAACTACATTCATGCTCTAGAGTTTAAAATATTATGTTTCCATGTAAATTTTATACTTTATCTGGTAGTACACACAATAGGATAAATTCTCATCTGATAGACCCACATTCATTTGTAAAGATGCCTTTATTTGTTTATCAGAGACTTTCACTCTGGCATTTGTGGCACAGAAATTGAACTCAGAATCTCCTATGCTAGTTCTGTGCTCTACAACTGTAGAACGCCCTCAGCTACCAAAGTATTACTTATGTTATTGACATTCTAAAAGCCAGGTTTTGGCATTCTTAATTTTTTCCTTTGTATTTGTCTTCTGTAGACTTGACTTGTGCTATTATTTTTACTCCTCTCTTCCACTTAACTTTATGCTTAATTTGCTAATGATTTTCTAGTACCTTAAATGGAAACAGATTACTATCTTTAAGTCTTTCTTCACTTTCAACTTAAGCATTTCAACATGTAAATATTTTTTGCATAATAGTTGCTCTAGGGATTAAAAGAAGTGCTTCAAAATATCAAAGTCTGCTTCCACTTGGTATTGTGCTACTTGCTTAAGGTGCCATGCAAGAAGTCAGAGTGACATTTATCCTCTACCCTATGAATTTTAATTTCTTGAAATTTTTATAGAGTATAGAGTATTGTTCTTTGTTCAGACACTAAAATAGATTATTTGAAATCAATGTGATTTTCAAATTGTACTTTTAGTCTTTATTAGAGTATGTCCTTAACAAACTTCACTCTAGAGGTCTTTTGCTTTGTTAGAAAAGTGTGAGCATGACTCCACTGTTCCCAACAGACTCTTCTTACCATTACTTTAATAAAAATTTAGATAAGAGTGTAAGAGATGCTGCCATGTGGTCTGGGCTTCCACCTGGGTCCTCAAGCATGGTGCAGTGAGTGCTCCACTGGGTGAGCTCTCCTTAATGCTGGGGCTTAGTGCCAAAACTATGAATCCACTGCTCCTACTGGCCTTTTTTCCTTTTATTTTTTCTCCATTGTATCTTATTTAATAGGATAGAGAGATTAAGAGGGGAGGAGGGAGAAAACAGAGAAGGGGAAAGAATGACACCTGGAAGCCTGGTTTGTTGCTCCTGAAATGTTCCCACCTGCAGTTGAGAACCAGGGGCTTGAACCCAAGTCCTTGGATACCACCACCTGGCCTGTCTCATCTGGAATTTACGAGACATCTAGCTTAAAGAAGAAGTAGGTAGCTTTAATAGCTGTATATATCTTAAGAACCAATTTCCAGTTAAAAAGGCTTACTATACTGCAAGATCTAGTAATACCATAAGATAAGAAAAGGAAATAAGAGGTGTACATATTAAGGAAAAAGAAATTAAGCTATCTTTGTTCACAGATGATATGATTGACTCTGGAGAAAATAAAAATCAAGGGGCTGGGTGGTGACACACCTGGTTGAGTGCACATGTTACAATGCACAAGGATCCAGGTTTGAATGCCTGATCCCCACCTGCAGGGGGGAAGCTTTGTGACTGGTGAAGAGACAGGTGTCTCATTCTCTTCCTATTTCTCCCTTACCTCTCGATTTCTGGCTGTCTCTATCCAATAAATAAATAAAGATAATTTTAAAAAGAAAAATCAACCAAAATTTTTTATAAGAATGTTTATAGCAGCTTCATTTATTACCAACTCAAAAATATACAAGCTATTTCTTATATTTTATAGATAAATGAATAAAAATGTGATATACCCATACAATTATTATTTAGTGGTGAAAGAAATAATTTGTAAGCCCCCAAAAGACTTGGAGGACCCTTCCCTAGTGTTGTGGCTCTGCACAGAGGCCTTCATGCCCAAGGCAGCAGATGTTCAGGTTCAAACCCCAGTCTCACCAAAAACCAGAGGTACACCCTTCAGGTGTAAAAAAAAAAAAAAAAAGAAAAGAAAACTCTGGATTAAGAGCAAGGACCAATGCAAAGATCCCAGTTCAAGTCCCAAGCTCCCCACCTGTAGGGAGCTTCACAAGTGGTGAAGCAGGTCTGCAGATGTCTCCGTCTTCTCCTCTTCTCTCAGTTTCTTTCTGTCCTGTCCAATAAAATGGGGGAAAAATGGCCTCCAGGGTCAGTGGATTCGTTCTGCTGGCACTGAGCCCCAGCAATAACTATGGAGGAGAAAAAAAAAAGGAAGGAAGGAAGGAAGAAAGGGAGGGAGGGAGGGAGGGAGGGAGGAAGGAAGGAAGGAAGGAAGGAAGGAAGGAAGACTTTGAGGAGCCTTAACTACATACTGCTTAGAGAAAGAAGCTAAGTCCCACAATCTACCCACACATACTATTTCATGCCCAGTATGTGATATTCTGGAAATGACAAAACTAGAGAGAGAGTAAAAGGATTGGTGACTGCTGATGACTCAGGGTGATTAGGGCAGGAGAATGAAATGAAATGAATAAGTGGAATACAGAGAAATTTTATGAAAATTATCTGATATGATATTGGTGGAAATATTATACATTGATGAGAACCCATGTAGCTGCTCACAGAATGAACCTCATGTAAACTGTAATGTAGTACAATGTAGCAAGACTTGCATCAGCCATAATGAATGTGCCCAACCAATGCTTGAGTTGGGTGTGCTACACGGCAATTCTGTACTTTGTGCTCACTTTTCCTATAAAACTAAAATGTCTCTAAAAATAGTCTGTTGAGGACGAGAAGGAATTTTCTTCCTCTAAAAAGTCCCCAGCCTTCCTGAGTTTACTAGTGAATCATACCAAACATCTAAAGGCAAAAGAACTAGTTTGCTGCTGATTACCAGAACACACTGTTTTGGGGGAGGAGGGTAAGACTATTTTCATGTTTTAATTTGTTTTAAGGACTCACAGCACTCCAGACTGAGGGTATTCACTGCTGTGTCTATATTTAAACAACAAAATGATAAATCAAACAATCAACAAAAGAAAAATACCCATTAGATGAAGTAGGAAACAGGTGCAGGCTTCTAAGAGTCTTCGCCTAGTGAAGTAGCTTAGAATGAATTTCATTCTACCAGCAGTAGATTACAGCAAAGCACACACCTACTTATCTAACAGAGAGATTTGCATGAAGTTAATCCAACATGTTTTCCTGCGGATCAGTCGCATAGTGCCTGCATGACCTTCTACTATAACCAGAGGCCAGGCTCCCGGTCTAGCTACATCAGCAGACAAGCCCATACAGTGGTGGTGGTGGTGGGTTCATGGCTCCAAACATTCAAAACAGCATTTTTGAGAGCTTTCTCAGAGCTCCGTTCCCAAGAGCCAGCCAAAGGTAAGTCACAAAATTCTTCTGGGGTTGTTGAGAGTAAATTTGGCATCAACCCTGAATTGTGAGAATTGAGGAGATGTTTTGTTATCCTGACATCAGAAACTTATCAAGCTACAATAAGAATAAACAGCAGTTATCCTTAGTGAGCATGAGTAATTTGGGTTTTCTTCTGTGAAACACTCTAAAACACTTTTTTTTTGGTTGAAGACTCTTTTGAATATATATATTATATAATATGTATAATATATAATACAGTAAATCAATATATAATATATACATATTATACATCCTTTGCAAGTTTGTCTAGTTTAATGAGAGTAGTGCAAAATTTAAATAGTGTAGGTAATTACATTGTTATAAATAAACTTTGTATAACATTTGTTGTACTTGGTTCCAAAATGCTTTAAACCATTTCTTTCCTGTGTAAATATTCATTCCCTGAAGAAGAGAATTTAGAACTGGACTTGGGAAGTTGTTTTTATAAGATAACTAATTTTCACATCTACACAGTTTAATTGCATGTAGGTCTTTCAGAATATGTCCATAAAGGTTGTAAGTGGAAATTTACCTGTTAAGACTCAGGTGTAGTCAGAGTTGCATATATGTTATTAGAAGAATCAAAAGTAAGAGTAGTGTTAGTTGTTCACCTAAGTGTGGATACTCACTTCTTGAGTGCCATCTATGTGTTTGAAGTAGTATCTTGAACACTGTGGAAAAGAAGCAAGTCATGATGTTTGTAACGCAGTGGGATGAGTCTGAGAGAGAAATACTTTCAGGGTAAGTCTCCAGAAAGCAGAGGAGATTCACTAGGAATCAAGGAAGAAAACTCAAAGAATGATTATTGGTCTGAATCTTAAAGTACAAAAGAATTAATCAAATAGACAGTGGAGAGAATACCAGACACAAGGGAAAAGCATATGAAAAAGCATCAAGATCTAAATGACCATAGTATTGTTCAGAAGAGGTTGTGCTTTCCAGCATGGCTTTATAGTTGTTTGTCCTAATAAGTAATAAATTTCTTATGACAAAACTAACCTAGCTCTGTGAATCACTTCCTTTTGCAGTACATAACAAAACACAGTAAGTACTTTTTGGGAAAGGCTCACAACATAATAAATGGTATTTTTTGGTTAAAAAAAAAAAAAGTCAAGAAATTTGTAGGAGAAAGAATACTTTGTATGAAAATAATTAAGTTGGCAGAGGATGTGTGGTTCTGTTAACAACTTGATTTGGGGCTCTGGTATCCCACTCTAGAAGAGAATAAATTTTTATTGCTTTAACCTCCCCCCCCCCCAAATCACTGAACTGAATCTTAAAAGATAAAAAGAAAGGTACCTTGGTACCTTTTGAGCATGTAGTGGATAAAGAAGGGAACATACCAAAGAGGTGACTCACCACATAGAACCCATGCCTTATGAACCTGCTCTGGTTTCTGTTTCTCTCTTGCTGTCTGTTTCTCATAAGATAAATAAAATCTTAAAGGGGCTAGAGAGGTAGCTCATTGGGTAGGAACAAGCTTTGCTGTGAGCACATCTGAGCTTTGAGCCCTGGCACTATGTGAGAAGAGTTTGGGCACTTGAAAGACCTGGTGTTGGGCTGTCTTACATTCTCTTTAACTCTCTCCTCTCTCCTCTCTCCTCTCTCTGTGTGTGTCTGAATGAAAAAGTCTCCCAGAGCAGTGAAATCACATATACATGATGCCCAGGGTCTGCAGAAGTAAAAATAGGGAACATTCTGAACAGAAGGGCCAACATAAAGAGATATAAAGAATGTATGCACTAGGCCCATGTGATCATCTAAAGTAGTAGAAATGAATAAAATGTCCTGATGCCCCTGAGGTCATCGGTTAAAAACCTAGAATTTCCCTGCCTCTCTGCAGCTGACAGTGTACTCTGCTGCATAGCTACCAAGATAGCAGCAGCTGCCAGCATGAATGGCTTCTTCTGTCCTGAGAATCTCTCCCTTACCCCTTTTATGCTCACTGGCCAGTCATACCTGTACCCACTTCAGCCTCAGTGAATTTCTTTAAGAGTTCCAGGTCTCATTTGGTGAGGTTTCAGGTAATTTTTTTGTTGTTGCCTTATCTAGTTGTTGGGGGAGTGACTTTACTGCTTGTGCTACTTCATGGTTAGGGCTCCAGAAGTCACCTGCAGAGGGAAGCTTCCCAAGCAGTAGAGTAGTGCTGGAGGTGTCTTTCATTCTCTCTCTCTCCATCTCTCTCTCTCTTTTAATGATTGGTTTCATTTTATTATTTTTAACCAGAGTACTGCTCAGCTCTGGCTTATGGTAGTACCAGGGATTGAACATGGGACTTTGGAGCCTCAGGCATGAGAGTCTGTTTGCATAACCATTATGCTATCTACTCCCACCTCCCACCTTTGTGTCTCTCACATATTAAAAGAAAAAAGAATGAGATGACTAAAGTAAAGACTTTACACTTGGTGGTTAAGTAAGTGTTCTCAGTTACCCATACAGACAAAGAGCATTTGCATCAGCATGGGAAGTTCTTTTTTTTTTTTTTAATTTTTTTTTTTGAGAGAGATGCAGAGAGAAAGAGAAAGAGAGAAACACCAGAGCACTGCTCAGCTCAGGCTCATGGTGGTGCAGGGGATTGAACCTGGGACTTAGGAGCCTCAGGCATGAGAGTCTGTTTGCATAACCATTATGCTGTCTCCCCCGCCCCTGGGAAGTTCTATTGAACAGTAGTATCCTAATGTGTTCAGGAAATTCCAGGAGTCTGATTTCCTGAAAGCATACATTGCAGTGGTGAAGCAAAAATTGCAAAGGCAAGGTGGAAGGGAAAGATGCTGGGGAGAGTAAGCTTAGGCCAATTCATTGAATGTCTTGAAGGACACGTATTTTGGTTTTGCAACTTGAAGGGTATCAGGTGAGGTAGAGAGGAGGGGATATTTCATTTTCACTATGACGCCAAGGCCTGGTGAATAATGGCATTTGTGTTGTAAAAGACTCTGGCAGCCTGGGAGGGAGTATATTGAGTAGTGCATTGAACTTGAATGCCAACTTCAATCCCAACATCACATGTGCCAGTGTATTGCTGTGGTTCTCCCTCTCATGAATAAATAAGCCTTTAAGACATGAATAAAATCATCTTTCTGGAAGTAGTAACAGAAAATATGAAATTATTCAGAAACTCTAGTAGGTCGGTATAGATAAGGAGTGCTGAGGACAAAACTAAAGCAGAAGCACTGAGGATGGAAAGAAGGAGACAGGCTGACAGGTATTTAGAGGTAGAGTCGTTATGAGCGTCTGTTATGGGAATTAACAATCTAGCTGACTCTGATCACTGTTTTGAGCATATGGATGTCTGGAATAGTACATATATGTGTGAAATGTTTTTATTAAAGAGAGAAAATTGCTAAGACTTTAATTTTTGCTATTTTACAGATGGGTTCAATGTAATTAAGAATCTGAAATTGAGAATAAAGTCCAGGACCATATAAGTGCTTCTGAGAATCATTAAAATATAACTGACTTTCAAAGCTTATAGTTTAAGTGAGGCTTCTTGGGGAGCATATAGTGTGAAGAGAAATGAGAGCTATGGGCAGACCCTAGTTATTGGATGTGGAAAAGACCTTGCAGTCAGAATGAGGAATAAATAAGAGAAAAAAGGAACAATATTGTTAATAGGGTACTGTGCCCTAAGAGTTGAGGGAATATAGTACTTCAAAAGCATCACTGAACCAAAAAAATCCTACAAGAGAACTGTAAAATATATATATTGAATTTTTGAAAGGAACTCATTGGAGACCTTTAGAAACTGCAGTATGTGGAATTTTCCAAGCAAATTCAGATCTATATGTGAGGTGAATCTGTGAAGGGCATTTGGGAATGCCAGAACTGATAGGGCCTTCAGTCAAATATGTCATCCTCATTTCATTTGCTACAATCAAACACACTACAGTGTCTAGATCAAGAGGGAGAATAAGATAAAAAAAAAAAAGACTGCTAACTCTGTGCTTTTTTAAAGAGTACATAATCAATTTTAGGTGAAATATGCAAGGAAATGGGAGGAAAGTTTTAAGGTAGGATAGATCATAGATAACTAGAGGAGCCATTAGAATCACATGGATAATGAAGGTGTGACTCAAGAAATGCAGTGGGCTGAGAGGAGAAGATAAATATCAGTGTCTTATTGACCACTGGTTGAGTACCTACTTTCTGGGCAAACCTAGAATATACTAAACTCATTGGGAGGTTGTTGTGTACTTTATAAACAAGTGACCACTGTTCTGTGGCTATTTTCAAATTAATTATATCAGTGACAGTTTAGCCTCCCTGTGTTCTGGTTGTTTTTATGGTGTTGGGGCCTTTTGTGTGAGGGATTCCACAGTTCCCAGGAAGTTTTCTTTAATATGTATTTATTTATTTATTATTGGATAGAGACAGAGAGAAATTGAGAGGGGAGGGGGTAAATAGAGGATGAAAGACAGAGAGACACCTGCAGCCCTGTTTCACCACTCATGAAGTTTTCTCGAGATGGAAACCAGGAGCTTGAACCTGGGTTTTGCACCCTATAATAGGAGCAGTTAACCAGGTACCCACCCTCTCCCCCGGCCCAGGAAGACTTGTTTATTCACTTCAGATCTATTTCTTTTCTTTTAAAAAAAATATATATATATGTGTATATATATATATATATATATATATATATATTATTTATTTGTCTTTTTTTTTTTTTTGGTTTTTGTTTACCAGAACACTGCTCAGCTCTGGCTAATAGTGACGTGGGGATTGGACCTGGGATTTGGAGCTTCAGTCATGAGAGCCTCTTTGCATAACCATTATGCTGTCTCCCCCTGCTATCAGATACATTTCCATGATTTGGGACACCACAGTACCATAGAGCTTCCTCCTAGTGCCTTGGTCCTCCCATGTAGTTCCAGGTTTAGGTTTGAACCTAGAGTAAGATGCCAGCTTTACCAGCTCAGCTATTTTCTAGCCCCACGATCTCACCTTCTTGAAAATAAAGTTATTTTTACATTTTTTGGAGATAGTTTTATTTGTAATATGCACACCACTTTCTTTCTCTTCTCTCTCTGTTCACACCTCCCCTTTCTCTTAGTTTTTGAACATTTTAAATTTATTCTTGTTCTTGCTGTTGTTTGATAGCTTCAGCATTTATAGATTTATTTATTTATTTATTTGCCATGAGGGTTATCACTGGGGCGTAGTGCCTGCGTAAATCCACTGCCCCTGGGAGCATTTTTTCCCCCATAGACAGAGAGGGTTAGGGGAGAGGCTCAGAGAGAGGAGAGATACCACATCACTCCTTCATCAATTGTGAAGCCTCCCTCCTGCACGGGTTCCAGTGTAGAACCCAGTTCTTAGCCCAGGTGTAATGTGTGTTCTCTGCTGGTGAGCCACCTGCCAGCCCCAGCTTTTATAGATTATTCTTTGAGTACAGGTTTTCAGGGTGTAGGGCTTCCTAGGTATTTTCACATCATTTGATTTTGAGGTTAGATTCTAAACCCAGAGAATTCAGTTTCCTAGGGCCTGGTTGATCAAAGAACAGATTATCTGATAAATCATGTATAGCTTAACCCAGGATAATATGAAAATCTTATTTTAGCTTGTCTGGTTAGCATACCTCTTTTACTCTGTCTCTCAATCTCTCTTCTCTCTCACTCGCACTCTCTCCCCCTGCCTCTGTCTTTTTTTTTTTTTCTGCTAGATGAATCCACCACACCCAGTGGCCATTCCCTCCCCCCTTTTTTTCTCTCCTTTATTTGATAGCACAGAGAGAAGTTGAGGAGAGATAGAGAGGGAGAGATAGAGAGATAACTGCAATACTGCCTCACCGCTTTTGAAGCCTCTTTGTGTCCCCTGCAGATGTGGAGCAGGGCTTGAACCCTGTTCCTTACACACATAATGTGTGTACTTTACCCAAAATGCCACCACCTTCTGTCTCTATCTTAAACAAGAAAGTACCTAGCCTGTTTTTCTCAAAATTGTCAAGGTCATGAAAAATAAAGGACTAAAACATTATCATAGACTGGAGGGGGGACTAAAGATAAATGACAACCAAATTTATCCTGAATTGGAACAAAGAAAGGACATGAATGGAAAAGTGAAATCAGAATCAAGTTTGGGGTTTAGTTAATAGCAGTGTGGCAGTGTTGGTTTCGTAGGTATGACAAATGCACCACGGTAATATGATATTAACAATAGAGAAACTGGATGTGAGGTGTACATAATATATACTATACACATAATATACATAAAATCATTCTAAAATAAAATGCTTGTTAAAATAAAATTAATCACATCAGTGGAAAAGCCGTTGCCTGGAGACTGTGCCTGCAGAATCTATTCAGAAATTGTAATAACTTTTGCCTTGATATGACTGTTTTTACTGTGCTTTGAAGGAGAACAAGGAGCCCTTGTGAAGACAAATCGGCGCCATTTAGTCACACATAGCACAGCTGAACTACAGGTTTTCTGTCTCTAGCTATCCATCTAATTTAAAAATTGTCACAACTATGCTAATATTTGCTGCCAACCCCAGTTATAGTGGAGAAAGTGTTTGTTCTTCCTTATTCCATTTTGCCATCTCCTTTTGATGCACAGGCACAGGCAGGCTGTGTGTGGTGATGGCTGTGGTGTGTCGATTATTATTCTTCCTGGTAAGACGTAGTACGTAAAGGTCTTAACCAAAGCAGAAGGGTGCTGTAAGTAAAAGGCTGGGCCCCAGTACCACGCTGCTGAGATTTGAACTTAGTTCCTCATATTCCTTGTGATCCTAATAATTTATTTACCCTCTTTTCATCTGTTTCATGGTGGTGGGAATTGTGTAGAGTTGTATCCCTCTTATCCTATTTTTTGTTAATGTCTCCTTTTTATAAATAAATAATTGTAAAAATGTGATAGTTTACTTCATCAGAGTTTTGTAACACTTTAGGTAGTATTTGACACAATAATTGTTCAGCAAATACATTTTTATATATGTAATTATCAGAACACAAATGTGGAATATTGTGGCTACTATAACATGTTTCTGTATGAATTCAAAACTTATTTTCATGCTGTCTGCAGGATTTTTATTTGGCTTTAGTTTTCAGCAATTTGACTGTGTGTGGGGGCAGTTTGTTTAGTCTTCATGAACTTCTTTGACCTTCTTTGGTGTGTGGCTTGTAGTGTTTTATTAATTTTGCAAATTCTTTTCAGGGCCTGAGCCTTGAACGTGTGTGGTTCCATCATTCCTGGGCCAACCCTGTCATTCAGATAGGAAGACAGAGGGAATCACACCGCTGTACTAGAGCTTTCCCTGGTATCATGGCACTTCCATGAGGTGCAGGTGCTTGGACCTGACCTAGTTAAGTGGTAAGACACATGCCCTACCTGATAAGCAATCTCTGTCCTGGAAGTTTGCAAAGTTCTGGGCTGGTTATTTTCTCTTCACATATTCCTTCTGCCTTCTTGTCTCTTGGCTCTTTATGGAACTGTAGTTATATTTGTTGATGCATATTACCTAGATAGAGGGGTCGGGTGGTGGTGCATGTGGTTAAGTGTATGGATTTCCATGCACAAGGACCCAGGTTCAATCCCCTGGTCTCCACCTGCGGGAGGAAAGTTTGCTCCACAAATGGTGAAGCAAGGCTGCAGGTGTCTGTCTTTCTCTATCTCCCTCTATCTCAATTTCTCTCTGTTCTATCATATAAAGTAAATAAATTCAATTTAAATATATCTATATACCACCTTGATAGTGCATATAGATTGTGTTTTCTTTTATGCTTCATTTTGAATAATTTCTGCCATCTCATTTCCAAACTATTTCACTATTTCTTGTGCTGTATTCAAGTCTTCTGATAAAGCTATCAAAAGCCATCTTTTTTTAGTTTAATGTTTTTTATTATTAATTTTATTGGGTTATTTATTTGATATACAGAGACACAGAGAGGGAAAGGGAAGGAAGAGAATGAGAAAGACCTACAGTACTACTTCATTGCGTGAGTAGATTCTGCCACTTAATGCCTTTTATAGTGATCCTGCTTCCCTGACTCTGTCCTTTGTCTCCTTAGAGACGTCTTTCACTTTGAAATTCAGTTCACCTGATTATTTTGTGATCTGAATGTTGAGCTCCCCTCCCCCAAAGTAATATTCTACAGCTTTGTTGGCTCTTCCTCACTGTTAATGTGGGAACAATCTTTCCTTAAGACTTTCTGCATTCTAAGTGGAGTTAACTGGGGTGGGGTGGTAGCACAGTGGGTTAAGCATACATGGCACGAAGCACAAGGACCAGCATAAAGATCCCAGTTCGAGCCCCTGGGTCCCCACCTGCAGGGGGTCACCTTACAAGCGGTGAGGTAGGTCTGCAGGTGTCTTTCTCCCTCTCTGTCTTCCCTTCCTCTCTCAGTTTCTCTCTGTCCTATCCGGCAACAACAGCAATAACAACAATAACAACAATAAGGGCAACAAAATAGGAAAAATAGCCTCCAGAAGCAGTGGATTCATAGTGCTAGCACCAAGCCCCAATGATAACCCTGGAGGGGAAAAAAAAAAGATTAGGGCATTTCTTAAGTGCGATGAACTGCCCTTCGACTCATTATGTATCTTTTATATAATTGTTTAAGAGTTCTAAGAAGACATGCTTCACATTTATAAAAATGTTCAGTCACAGCACTGTCAATGTGGTGGAGGCTGGGCTCGAAACTTGGTCATGCACATAGCAAAGTGCACTATCCAAGTCAGCTATTTTGCCAGCCTTCAAAACAATTTTTATAGTGACAGTAGCAATACTAAAAATGTGTGACTAGGACTGTATACTTGAAAAATTGTTTAAATATTTTTACTAGTGATTTACAAGATTATAAAATAATAGAGGTATACTTCCACATCACTACCACCTACGAAGTTACATGTCTCCACCCTACCTCCTTGGTAACCACGAGAGAGAGAGAGAGAGAGAGAGAGAGAGAGAGAGAGGAATGTTTTTCTTTCTTCAAGTTCATGTGTTTCAGTTCTCAGTATTCCACTTATGAGGGCAATCATCCCAGTTTTCCTTCACTTTCTTACTTACCTTACTAAGCATAATCACTCCATCCATTTAGTCCCAAAGGACACTTTATAGTCTTCTCCAGTGAGAATATGTCCTGTGACTTTTTGTTTTTGTATTTGTAAGTTTCAAACTAGTGGTTTTTAAAATTTTATTGTTAAAGCTTCCCCAACTCTCAAGTATCCTTCTGCCTTAATACTTTAAACTTAGGAAGATGGAAAGTCATGCACCAGAGAAACATGTGAGCCATTTGAGCAAAGTTGGCTGACCCCATGTGGAAACTGATTCCCATTTTTATTCACTTCTAAGGCCCTCCCTTCACTTGCTTCTAAGCCACACCTACACCTATTACAGCTTCCAGGTGTACTTCCTTTTCCTCTTCCCTCTCAGATAAGGTAAATAGTGCCTGGCTTCCTCAGATGTTCACCAGATTCTTTTCCCCTTCAGTGATAGTGCAAAAGCAAAAGTTCCTGGTGACAAAAGTTCTGGGGCTCAGTGGAACTCTGGTTCAGAGCTTTCTGGTGTCTTCTTTTAACACTTCCCTCTCTAGGATTATGTACCAACTTTTTTTTGGTGGGGGGCAGAAGGTGGGCATTCTGGCTTCTGTAATTGCTTCTCTGCTGTACCTGGGTGTTGGCAGGTTGATCTGTACCCACAGCCTGTCTTTTTCTTTCTCTAGTGCAGTAGGGCTGTATGGAGGTGAGGTTCCAAGACACACTTGTGAGGTCATCTGGCCAAGAAGGTCAGAATGAAATCACAGTAGCATTTGGAACTTGGTGACTGAAGGTAGTAAGATATTAAAGCAGGTGGGGCTGGGCAGTGGCACACAGGGTTAAGCACAAATATTTAGATATTAAAACGGGAAGTTCTGGCCATAGCAATCAGGCAAGAGCAAGGAATTAAAGGGATACAGATAGGAAGAGAAGAAGTCAAACTCTCCCTATTTGCAGAGGACATGATAGTATACATAGAAAAACCTAAGGAATCCAGCAAGAAGCTTTTGGAAATCATCAGTAACGTGTCAGGCTACAAAATTAACATCAAAAGTAAGTGGCATTCCTCTATGCAAACACTAAGTTAGAGGAAGTTGAAATCCAGAAATCAATTCCTTTTACTATAGCAACAAAAACAATAAAATATCTAAGAGTAAACCTAACCAAAGGAGTGAAAGACTTGTATACTGAAAATTATGAGTCACTACTGAAGGAAATTGAAAAATGCCAGGCTGAGCTTCACTGACGGGAGACAGACGACCCGGGACTCGTGGTTGAGCTGTACGCAGTATCTCTTTATTCATGCAGGACGCAGCACAGTCTAAGCCAAGCTAAGCTAAACTAAAAACTAAAAACAATATTGTCCATATATATATATATATATATATACTAGCCAAGTAGGGTAGGAACAGGATGTGACGTAGAGAGGATGGAGAGAAAAGTGACTGGTGAAAATCAGGGTGTGACAAGGACAGGGGGCTAAGCAAAAAGACATCATGAACCAGTGGGGATTAAACCAATGCCATGCAGTGGTTATGTAAATAGTGTTAAGCAGGGGGGATTAAACCAAATGAAACAGAAGGGGTTTTTTAGAAGCATACCAACAATACCCCCTTTCTTTTTAACTAATAGCCATAGTATCAGGAGTGTAAGGTGAACAGAAACCTGTATCATACAGGTGTTTTCAAAAGAACTGGCATAAGACATGGAAAACAAAATAGGTAAGCAGCAATAACCAGTGTGATGCCAAGGGGAGGCCTGAGGGGGCATTCCATGCCTCAAAGGGCAAGGCCTAGCAGGCGAAAGGGCATTTCTTGCCTCTGGGGTCATCCATTGCCTCTGGGGGTGGTTCATGCCTCCGTGGACATCTCTTGCCTCAAAGGGCATTTCCTGCCTCTCTGGGCAGAACCTAGTAAGGAGGGAAAGTTGGGGGCGGAGCCTGCAGGCGAGGGGACACGGTCTATAAAGTCCCAAGGCAACTGGCTGAAGTTAGTCTTTGAGAAACACAGCAGCGTGTACCAGTAAGTCCGATGGACGTGTCAGTCCAAAGTAGATGACCACGGAAGAAAATGCCAAGGGATGAAATGCTGCATGTCTGTCTCGATGGGGAATGTCGCCCACCGGAATTCCGCTTTTCTGTAGAGAGTGAGCTTTGGAGTCTGTGAATCTGTTTCTTCAGGTCGTGCCAGGTCACATCATTGGTTTCTGGGGGTGCATTGTAGTCATTCCATCTTGTGGGTGATGTCAGAGAACAGGATTCCAAATGGATTTCCAGGAATTCCATTTGAGTAGATGCTTTTTCATGTGAAGACTTGACAGCTGAAGTTCACTTACTTGTCAAGCAAAACTTGTACAGATTAAAAGTTTACTATAATTGATAACTCCATTATAATTGGAAGTCCTTTCTAGTATGATTTTAAGGTTGTTTAAACAGTTTAAACTCAATAAAATGTGGAAAGGTAAACAGAAGAACCACGGTTAGAAGCCTCAGGCATGAGAATAATTGACATAATCATTGCACTATCTGCCCCGCCCATAAGGATTAAATGTTTCAGATTTATGCCAACACGTAAAAAAAGAAATCAAAGGAGGGAAAAACAATTTTTGGGATTGTTTCTGGATGTTTCTAGAAATCATGGCTGCGTCCAGCATTTTTTTTTTAAGTCAATGTCAAACAAAAATTCAGTCATTCAAATAACTCTCTTCCGAAACGCAACTTGAACCAGATTATCCAGATCTCACCATGTAGCATCAAGAGTCCCCGGAGGGCGTCCTAGTCCAAAAAGCTCCTTGAAATTCCATTTAGGATGCTTCTGACTGTTCCTGCTGGATTACTTCAGGCATCCATTTTTAAAAGCGTCTTCCCATCGAAGAAAGAATCTAATCAGGAGAATAGAACTAACCACATGTCTCCATTCTTGGGGACTGCCAGGGTACTGGAGAATGCTCCTCAAATTAGAGTAGTCCTTCTCAGCGGGAAACATGCGAGAAGAAGTGCAGAAAGTCCCAGGAGAAATCCCCATGCATATCCCAAGCTCTAAGACGTTCATAAAGAACCAAATTGTGGCCCGGAGCAAAATGTAGTCCTTTCCTCGGGAAACATGAGAGAGGGAATCCAGAAAGTCCAAGGAGAAATCTCTGTGCATCTCCCAAGCTCTATGGTTAGGGTCATAAGAAACCAAAGTTCCCGGTCAGGGAACTGAAGTGTGGCCCAGAGCAAAATGTTCCAGAGACAGAGAAACTGTCTCATGATGAAACAGTAGAGGCTTTGGCAAACCTCTTCATACGTAGAAAGGCAACCCATGGCGGATGGGTAGCCAAGTTTACTTATCTGGGCGATGGGCGGGTTAGGTCCCACATCGGTGCCGGTCCCTGTTTCAGGTCTTATGTCAGTCCCTGTTCAGGAACCATATGCCGGGCTGAGCTTCACTGATGGGAGACAGATGACCCGGGACTCATGGCTGAGCTGTACGCAGTATCTCTTTATTCATGCAGGACGCAGCACAATCTAAGCCAAGCTAAGCTAAACTAAAAACTAAAAACAATCTTGTCCTTATATATATATACTAGCCAAGTAGGGTAGGAACAGGATGTGACGTAGAGAGGATGGAGAGAAAAGTGACTGGTGAAAATCAGGGTGTGACAAGGAAAGGGGGTTGAGCAAAAAGACATCATGAACCAGTGGGGATTAAACCAATGCCATGCAGTGGTTATGTAAATAGAATACAGTGGTTATGTAAATAGAATGCAGTGTTAAGCAGGGGGGATTAAACCAAATGAAACAGAAGGGGTTTTTTAGAAGCAGAATTAGAAGCATACCAACAGAAAAAGACACAAAGAAGTGGAAAGATATTCCATGTTCATGGGTTGGAAGAATTAACATCATCAAAATGAATATACTACCCAGAGCCATATACAAATTTAATGCTATCCCTAGCAAGATTCCCACCACATTTTTTAGGAGAATAGAACAAATGCTACAAATGTTTATCTGGAACCAGAAAAGACCTAGAATTGCCAAAACAATCTTGAGAAAAAAGAACAGAACTGGAGGCATCACACTCCCAGATCTCAAATTGTATTATAAGGTCATTGTCATCAAAACTACTTGGTACTTGAACATGAATAGACACACTGACCAGTGGAATAGAATTGAGAGCCCAGAAGTAAGCCCCCCTCACCTATGGACATCTAATCTTTGACAAAGGTGCCCAGACTCTTAAATGGGGAAAGCAGAGTCTCTTCAACAAATGGTGTTGGAAAAAACAGGTGTAAATATACAGAAGAATGAAACTGAACCACTATATTTCACCAAATACAAAAGTAAATTCCAAGTGGATCAAGGACTTGGATATTAGACCAGAAACTATCAGATACTTAGAGGAAAATATTGGCAGAACTCTTTTCCTTATAAATTTTAAAGACATCTTCAATAAAACGAATCCAATTACAAAGAACACTAAGGCAAGCATAAACCTATGGGACTACATCAAACTAAAAAGGTTCTTCACAGCAAAAGAAACCACTACCCAAACCAAGAGACCCCTCACAGAATGGGAGAAGATCTTTACATGCTATTGATCACACAAGAGGCTAGTAACCAAAATAAAGAGCTTACCAAACTCAACAACAAGAAAACAAATAACCCCATCCAAAAATGGAGAGAGGACATGAACAAAATGTTGACCACAGAAGAGATCCAAAAGGCTGAGAAACACATGAAAAAATGCTCCAAGTCTCTGTCAGAGAAATGCAAATAAAGACAACAGTGAGGTACCACTTCACTCCTGTGAGAATGTCATACATCAGAAAAGGTAACAGCAGCAAATGCTGGAGAGGTTGTGGGGTCAAAGGAACCCTCCTGCACTGCTGGTGGGAATGTCAATTGGTCCAAACTCAGTGGAGAACAGTCTGGAGAACTCTCAGAAGGCTAGAAATGGACCTACCCTATGATCCTGCAATTCCTCTCCTGGGGATATATCCTAAGAAACTCAACACACCCATCCAAAAAGATCTGTGTACACATATGTTCTTAGCAGCACAATTTACAATAGCCAAAACCTGGAAGCAACCCAGGTGTCCAACAACAGGTGAGTGGCTGAGCAAGTTGTGGTATATGTATACAATGGAATACTACTCAGCTATAAAAAATGATGACTTCACCGTTTTCAGCCAATCTTGGGTGGACCTTGAAAAATTCACGTTAAGTGAAATAAGTCAGAAACAGAAGGATGACTATGGGATGATCTCACTCTCAGGCAGAAGTTTAAAAACAAGATCAGAAAAGAAAACACAAGTAGAACCTGAAGTGGAATTGGCATATTGCACCAAAGTAAAAGACTCTGGGGTTTGTGAGTGTGTGGGGGAGAATACAGGTCCAAAAAGGATGATATAGGACCTAGTGGGGGTTGTATTGTTATATGGAAAACTGGCAAATGTTATACATGTACAAACAACTGTATTTACTGTCGAATGTAAAACATTAATTCCCCAATAAAGAAATAAAAAAGATATTAAAGCAGGATAAAATGTTTAATAAACAGAACCAAAGAGCAAGACTAGAGCCAATGAGAATAGGGACCCTAGGTTGGAAGGAAGCTAAGAATGTCTATTTTAATTATCTTCCTAGGAGCCCAGGACTTTAATTATCTTTACTTGGGCTTGATAGCTAACACGAAGACTGGAAATATTGTCTGGAAGGATTGTGCTTGATGGAGAATAGAACCTGAAAGCTGAGTTAGGGCAGAGAGTGTCTCCCATACCTGAAAAAATATTTATACATAACATTGACTGCTTACTATATCAATCTAATCCCTAGTCCACATATATTCATATCTTGCATAGGAGCCTGTATAACCTCTGAGTCCTTGTCAGTATGAGCTCACAGTCCATGGTCACAGCTTGGAACATTCTAGGCTGCACACATTATAGGATCAGTCTTCCTCGAGTAGCAGAGTAGGATGACTCAGCCTCCTTGCAGGGAATGGGGCAATACTACCATTGCTAGTTTGTAGTGAGGGTAAGGTAGGACTGTATTCTCTTTTTTTCATTTTCCCTTTTGTTGCCCTTGTTGTTTTATTGTTGTTATAGTTACTATTGTTGTTGATGATGTTGTTGGATAGGAGAGAGAGAAATGGAGAGAGGAGGGGAAGACAGAGAGGGGGAGAGAAAGAGAAACACCTGCAGACCTGCTTCATCGCGAAGCGACTCCCCTGCAGGTGGGGAGCCGGGGCTCGAACCAGGATCCTTACGCCGATCTTTGCGCTTCACACCACCTGTGCTTAACCCACTACACTACCGCCCAACTCCCTAGTTCTGTATTCTTTAGTGGGCTTTTTAAGTTCATGTAGTGTGCTATGCTGTGTACTGAGGTTGCTTGTGCATCAAGATGCTTTGTTTCTGCAGTACTAGAAGAAGAATGGGCCTGCTACCGTGACCTGCATTTAGTTATGGAATCCACTGTAGAATCAGTACTCTACCCTTTGATCACACTAGTGGAACAGCCACTCATTTTTGCTTGCTTTTTCTTCTATGTTAAATATAGTATGAATAAAAGGGATGTCATTAAAAGGAATCTGAATATTGTACATAATTCCTCAGTAACTCACAATGATTGTATTATAGTCACTTTTTTTTTTCCTTTCTAAGGTTAACATCGTACACTTTTATGTAGTCTTTTTTTTGGCTACCCAATAATGCCTTTGTGTTTTTCAGTATATGTCTCATTAGTTGAGCATGTTCCGGATTACTATAGATTTCCTTCCATTTCTTTTTCCCAATGAAAAAATAGGTAAAAATGCCAAACATGACAATAGGATTTGGGGCTAAAGCATAGATGTATAAAGATTGGCTAAGGTCTCCTTACCTGTTTGTTTTAAGTAGTGAGAAAATTCATTTTCATTAGTCTCATTCTTGAGGTAACTTAGCCCTATCCCATGATATTTGAAAACTTGTTTTTCTTGTGCTTTTAGGCTCATCAATTATTAATTTATCTTCCAGATTTTATCCTAAACCAAAAATAAAGTGTTTGATTCATTATATTGTGAATTTTTTTCCTGTACTTTAGGGAATATATACTATAATGAAAGCTTTTGAGGCCTAGCTTTTTATTTATATTTTTTACTTTTATTTAACAGTTAAGAGTATACTATACTTTTATATGAGCAAGTCTTTAATTTGTATAAGAAAAAATTTGAAATCTTATTCAAATATTGTTGCAGCTGGATTACTGTAATACATAAAGTCCTAAAAAAGAAAATAGTGACTTAAAAAATCCACAGCACATGTGGGAAAGTTACCACAGCAGTTCGGAGCCACTTGTTTTGAGGTGAGAATCAAGCAAAAATGCCCTGTTTTGACTTATTTGCAGCCAGAACTTGTAGGAGATGAGGACTTGTTAAAATATTTAAACTGGTTTCAAATCCCATCTTAATCACTATACAAAAATGATTAGTGTCTATTCACCACTGGATTTTCAGTGTCCTAGTATATGTGTTTTCTGTCTACAGTGGCTGTTTTATTCATTAGGCCTTTCTACCCCTTTTTGATTTTGTTTTTCTAACATGGCACTGGGGCCTGACACAAAAGTAATCCCACCACAGTGTGTCCTTTCTGGGCCATGTTTTTCATTATTCATTTCAGAGACAGAGAAGAGAAAGAGTGAAAGACCAAGAGAGGCAGGACCTTGTAGCACTGCTCTATCATCTATGCAGCTATCTCAGTGCCTGTCCGTGCTACTCCAAGGCATTGCGGAGTTCAAACCGAGAGCGTCACGTATAGTTAGGCCTGCTGTACTGGTCAGCTATTTCCTGGCCTTGCACTTTTATTTAAATATTGTTCTAAGTTGTTTCTAAAGAGAAAATCACATTTTAAAAATTCCTTATATTGTTTTTATCTTCGAGACAGAGAGAAATGGAGATGAGAGTGTTGTAGGCAGGGAAGGAGGGGTACCTGTAACACTGCTTTACTACTTGTGAAGCTTCCTCCCTGCAGGTAGGGGCTGGGGGCTTGAACCTGGGTCCTTGTGCCTGGTAACATGGGCTCTCAACCAGATGAGCACCACCTAGCCCTTGGGAAAATGTGCTTTCAGTACCACTTCAGTGATCTGGGAGACCCCCTTCTTGCTAGGGACCTAGTGATTCACACTCATCATTTAAAAAAAAAAATCACTCTCATCCAAGGAAAGTTGAAGTCATATGTTCATCAGAGATATTGGTCTGTAGTTTTCCTTTTTTGTTCTGTCCCTATCTGCTTTTGGTATCAGGGTGATGTTAGCTTCATAGAAGGTGGAAGGGAGTATTCCTGTTTCTTCAATCTTATGGAAAAGCTTAAGAAGTATGGGTACTAACTGTTTCCTGAAAGTTTTGTAGAATTTGTTTGTGAAGCTATCTGGTCCAGGACTTTTGTTGTTGGGGAGATTCTTAATAACGTTTTCAATTTCTTTGTCTGTGATTGGTGCATTTAGATTTTGTAGTTCTTCTTGGTTCAGTTTTGAAAGGGCATATGCTTCTAGGAATTGTTCCATTTCTTCCAGATTCTCTAGCTTGGTGGCATATAGTTCTTTATAGAAGTTTCGCAGGATTCTCTGGATTTCTGTGGTGTCAGTTGTGATATCTCCTCCATCGTTTACAATTCTATTAATTTGAGTCTTCTCTCTTTTTTGTTTGGTGAGCCTGGCTAGGGGTTTGTCAATTTTGTTTAATCTTTCAAAGAACCAACATTTGGCTTCATTGATCTTTTGTATGGTTCTTTTATTTTCGATGTTGTTTATTTCTGCTCTAACTTTAGTGATTTCTGTCCTTCTGGTTGCTTTAGGGTTCCTTTGATCCTCTTCCTTTGAGTCCTTGAGGTGTGCAGTAAGGTCATTCATTTGAGCTTCTTCTTGGTGTTTAATATGTGATTGTATGGCTATAAGTTTCCCTCTCAGTACTGCTTTAGCTGTGTCCCAAATATTTTGATAGGTTGTGTCTTCATTTTCATTTGTTTCCAGGAACATTTGAATTTCCTGCTTGAGTGAATCTCTGACCCAGTGGTTCTTGAGGAGTATGTTGTTTAGTTTCCAAATTCTGTGACTTTTAATAATTTTCTGTTTGTTGTTAAATGTTAGTTTTACTCCACTGTGGCCTGAGAAGATATTTGGGATGATTTCGATGTTCTTGAATTTATTGATGCTGTCTTTGTGGCCTAACATGTGGTTTATCCTTGAGTATGTGTTATGTGGATTTGAAAAGAAGGTGTATTCCAGTTTTTTGTGGTGAAGGACTCTGAAAATGTCCAAAAGGTCTAGTCTGTCAATCTTTTCATTCAATTCTCTTGTATCTTTGTTGGCTCTCTGCTTTGTTGATCTGTCTAAGTGTGAGAGTGGGGTATTGAAGTCTCCCACTATTATTGTATTACTATTGATGTATTTTTGAAATTCTTTCAGTAGGTGCTTGACGTATTTAGATGGTCCCTCATTGCATGCATAGATGTTAATAATTGTTCATTCTTCTTGGCTGATTGATCCTCTAATCATTATGTAATGTCCTTGCCTATCTTTTATTACTTTATTTAATTTAAAATCTATCATGTCTGAGATGAGAATGGCTGTTCCTGCTCTTTTTTGTGATCCGTTAGCCTGTATGATAGTTTTCCATCCTTTCACTTTAAGTCTGTGTTTATCTTGTTGTGACAGATGGAATTCTTGCAAGTTATTCCATTATATTGGGTTGGGTTATATTATCTTTGGTTGAAACCCTTTTTCATTCAGGGCTCGATAGATATCTTACCATTCTCTTCTGGCTTTTAGAGTTTGAGTGGAGAAGTCTGCAGATAATCTTATGCATTTTCCCTTGTATGTGACTTTTTGTTTCTCTCTTGCAGCCTTTAGGATCCTTTCTTTATCCTTACTTCTTCTCATTGTGACTATGATGTGTCTTGGTGTCTTCAGGTCTGGGTTGATTCTGTTTGGTACTCTCTGGGCCTCTTGAGTCTTGATGTCCTTTCTGTTATTCAGGTCTGGGAAGTTTTCTTCTATTATTTCCTCTAGAATGTTTGCTTCCCCTTCCTCTCTTTCTTCCTCTGGCAGGCCAATGATATGAGTGTTACTTCTTTTGAGATCATCCCATATGTCTCTATTGTTGTTTTCAGTGTCTCTCAATCTCTTTTTAATCTCTTTCACCTCTTTCTTTGTTTTCTCTAACTCATCTTCTGTCTGACTAATTCTGTTTTCTGCTTCTGTTAGTCTGCTTTCCCTTGCCTCAGCTTCTTTCTTCATTACAGCTATTTCAGCTTTCAGTTCTCTAATTGCCTCAAGATAATCAGTATTTTCCTTGGGGGGGTCTCAACTGTTGTTTCCCTAATACTGCCATTCCTTTCCTCCAATGTTGTTTTCATTTCTGTGATTAATAGGTTTATTATTGCTTGCATACTTTTCTTATCTATGGTTACTTCTGGTTGATTTGTGGTTTCTTCTGGGCTCTTGTCTTCATTCATTGGAGTAGCAGTTTTATTTGTTTTTGATCTACCCATTTTTTTTATTTATGTGTTTCTTTTTTTATGCTCTGTTGTTCCTCAGTTGTTGTGTCTTGAGTACAAGCAACGCTGTACTAAATACCTTTATGACAATTGCATTCACCAACCTCAGGAATTACAGTAGCAACTGAAGAAAGTATTGAAGCAGTTTAATCACTACCGGTTAACCAAACAATTTCTCCAGTCCGTGAAAAAATAGTAACCAAATCCCAGTGAAGAAGAAAGAGAAAAGAAAGAAGGTATAGCAAGAATAGACAGTTATGCAAATGTACTATCCATTGTATATTCTAGGGGTAACAAGAGGGGAAGGGAAGTAGAGCAGAGATACACACAGAGAGAGTCCACTCTGAGTCAGATTTCTTCCCCAAAATCACAAATTCAGAAAGGCAAAGAAGAAGGAAGAAGTGTATGACAAGATAAAAAAAAAAGAAAAACAAAAGACACAAGAGAGAGAAAAGAGAAAAGATAAGAAAAAGAGATGTAATTAAAAAAGCAGTGAAAGGAAAGTTTTTTTTGATTACTTTATTTTTAATTTAATTTAATTTTTTTAATTAGCTAGGAGGAGGAGGGAGAGGAGAGTCAGTAGAGGAGGTAGGAGTAACGAGACAAGTCCCTCCCACAATAGATAAGATGCCCACTACCCTAGCAATGAAAGATACCCTAAGAGTTAATTCTGATCAACCTTAAGGGGGGGGGAGGAAGATATATGCCTTCATATAATATTAATAATAAAATAGAGCAGGGTAAAAAGAAACCCTGTCCCAGATTACCTCAAACCTCGTGATCAGAGGGAGCTGATTGTTAAGAAAGAGAAAAAAAAAACAACCTCAGGACTAGACAAGGATGGCTGAAATAGACAGTTATGCAAATCTACTATCCACTGTATATTCTAGGGGTAGCTAAAGGAGGCAGGGAAGTTGAGCAGAGATACTCGAAGTGAGAGTCCACTCTGAGTCAGAATTCTTCCCGCAAATAATTCCCAAATGTGTATCAGTGAATTCAAAAAAGCACACTGTTTGGTGATGTGGGGGATGGGGCCTGTGGCTTTGGAAGCTGTAGGATTAAGGAAGAAAGGATGACAAGAATGAGAAAAAGAAGAAAAGAAAGAGAGAGAAAAAAGAAAAAGATAAGAAAAAGAACAGTCATAAAAGAGCGGTGAAAGGAAAGAGTTTATTTATTTATTTATTTTTAATTATTTAATTAGCTATGTGGGGTGAGGTGAGGGGGGGTTGGCTACTTAGAAAAAAGGCCAGAGGTTTCAGAAGGGTATAGACTTAGAATGAATGATACTCCCTGGTGGGACAGGAATCTTGGTAAAGAAAGAAGCTCAGCAGGGGAGCCTGCTAGGAGCTGGTCCCCAGGGACTGGTTATGGGGGGGGAGGGGGAGTAGGTGTGCTTAATAATTTAAAAGAAAAAAAATTTTTTCCCTTTTTTCTACTCTATTTTTTAACCCAAATTAAGTTATAGTCACCTCCTTGGTGTCACCGCTCGGACCCCTTATTGACTGGCCTACTAAAGGCAGAAAATCCTACCGTTTCCAGAAGATGCGGTCAGAGCTCAAGCCCCTAGCAGCTTCTCAGTCCGCTATCTTCCGGGAACCCTCCTGCATTTTCTCTTTAACTTAGCATCCTGACATGTCTGTGTCGAGTATATACTGAGGAAGTCCAGACTAGGAGGTCATAAAAGATAGTTTGAGGAATAGAGGTTATTTAGTTGGTTGTATTGCCACCAAAGCTATCACTGAGCCTCAGTGCCTACACATAAATCCACTGCTCCTGGTGGTCTTTTTTTCCCCCCTTATGTGATAGGATTGAGAGAAATTGGGAGGGAAGGAGGTAGAGAGGGAGAGACACCTGAAGCTCTGCTTCACTGCTTTCCCCCTGCAGGTGGGGACCGGAGACTGACACGCGGTCCTGGCACGTGGTATATGTGCACTCCACTGGATGCATCACCACCCAACCCCCAGAGGTCATCAGAGAATGTCTGGGTGATTGTTATTTGAAATTATGTCAGTATGAGGCTTTTCAGTAAGATTCTGTGAGATCGAGTCCAATCATACCAAAATTCTGAATAGAAGCACCAAGATTAAATCTTTTCTTCTACAGGTTTTAATTCATTGTCACTAGAGTATTCTGAGTGGTGCTTTTAAGAATTGCAGAAGGAATAAAATTCTTAGTTTCTAAATGTTTACTTGCCTACTTGTATAAGCATGAATTCCATGTTCAAAATGTACAAATGCCTCCTATTTTGCATGTATATTTGAAAAGCGTACTTTATATTATAGTCTCTGTATAAGACTCTGCCCTCATAGGAATTAATATTTACTAGCATTTAATTTTATCCCAGCTTTTTTGTAATCCCTTTTTATCTACTATTTCAACAGGTTGTTTTCTAACAAGAGTAAAAATATTGACAAGATAGCAGCAATCATTAACGCATTACTGTTAATTTTTAAAACATTTTAAACTTTATGAGAGACACCTGCAGTACTGCTTCACCATTCTCGAAGCTTTCCTCCTGTGGGTGGGAACTGGGGCTTGAATCTGGGTTCTTTCAACTTATGTGCGCTCAACCAGGTGTACCACCACCCAGACCCTAATTACTGTTAGTTTGCTAGCAACAAAACTATGCCTTTGGTGACAGAAAAGCTGTTTTTCTTAATTTTTTTGGAAATGTAAGATGGTTAGAAAGAGCCTGGAGTCGGCATAGTAGTTGTGTTTAGTGACCCCAGGTTTTTAACGTGTACATCGGTCACCTGAACAGCTTGATAAAATTATAAACTTTGACTCAGATCTGGAAACCTTGCAACTTAAAATTCCCAGGGATTCCAGTGCTGCTGTCCAGCGACCACCTCGTGAACATTCTGGCTGACTGGCTTTTCTCTGTTTACTGCAAGTTGAATAATCTGGAAAGGTTAATGCAGTACATAGTGCTAAAACTAAAGTGTACTCTGCTAGGGAAGGGAAGAGCTTGACTACACCTGCTGTGACTCTGAAGTAGTAGAGAAACAAGAGTGTTAACTAAGTGAAGCATTACAAATTCCTAAGGTTTTTATCCTAACTTCTCCTTTATCTTAATGAAATGTAATGTCTTAATGTAATAATGTTTTATAACTGAGCAAAGAACCTTTGTAAGAGGAGATAGAAAACTCAGTAACACTCTTAGGGAAATAATTTTTAAAAAAATATTTATTTCCTTTTTGTTGCCCTTGTTTTATTGTTGTCATCATTGTTAGATAGCACAGAGAGAAATGGAGAGAGGAGGGGAAGACAGAGAGAGGGAGAGAAACATAGACACCTGCAGACCTGCTTCACCGCATGTGAAGTGGCTCCCCTGCAGGTGGGAAGCTGGGGGCTCGAACCGGGATCCTTCCAGCCGGTCCTTGTGCTTTGCGCCAACTGCGCTTATCCTGCTGCGCTACCGCCTGACTCCTAAGAAATAAATTTTTTAAAGCTACAAAATTCAGAGGTTGTAATTAGTTTCAGACTTTATACAAATGTAGTAGAGACCTCTGACCTTTATTATGTCTTGTGCAGTTAGTTCTATTAAGAGAAGACATATGCTTTCCTAGAATCACCATACAATGCACAGTAATGTCCCCCAGACTGCAAAAGGTATCTGAGACAGCCAGGACTATGAGCACAGTACACAAAAACATCATTAGAAATTGTACCCTAAAGCAAGCAGTATCCAATGCCAACATTACCTCAAGCAAAAACTATTATTAGTAACACTTTTTTTGTTTTTGCCTCCAGGGTTATCACTGGGGCTCGCCTGCACTACAAATCCACTGTTCCTGGCAGCCATCTTTTTCCTGTTTGTTGTTGCTGCTGTTGTTCGATAGGACAGAGAGAAATTAAGAAAGTAGGGGAAGATAGAGAAGGAGAGGGAACGATAGACACCTGCAGACCTACTTCACCACTTGTGAAGCAAACCCCCCCTGCAGGTGGGGGCTCCAACCAGAATCCTTGTGCAGGTCATTGCACTTCATATTATGTGTGCTTAATCCAGTGTGCTACCATCCAGCCCCCAATAAAACATTTTTTTAAATAATCATTTTAAAAAAATGATAGCAGTTTGGCACATATGAAATAGTTAAATACATAAGTACTGATGTAAGCCAGGCACTTAACCTTGAAAAAATACCTTTTTTAAGACATGGAAGCCACCATCAAAATGCTGCAGCTTGTGAATTGTAGCATGGTAGCTGCAAGATTACTGAGACCTGATGGAAAGTTTTAATGGTGGACGAATGTGGGTGTGTCTTATACCAGTGAATGAAGTACATCTGCTACTGATCTCTCTTTGAGGACAGTGAGCATGCGTTTCATATATTCCTATTGGACTTGGGTCAGCTGGGAGCCATTTTCTGCCGCTCTGAGTGTCTCTCATGAGTGATGTCTACATTGTGCTCAGGCTTATTTCTCAATGTGCCTGATGCACCGAAATAAATTTGTGAAATTTGTGTTTTCAAAACAAACATAGCAAGACTAGAGGAATTTCACACTTTCTTGAAGTGAACTTTGTATTTTATTGCAATTCAGTTTCACAGGCACAAGGGGGAGTAGTAGGTTCACATTTGACATTAACACTGACCAGTGCTTTTCTTAGCTTTTGCAGCTGCACATATGGTAGATTATTATCATTTTATGGTTACAGTTATAACCAATTTAGTAGAAAACGACAGCTAAATTATGCAGTGTTACTTTTATTTGTTTTAATTTTGTAATCTAAATATATTTTTAAATGAGAAAACAAAACAGGATAATTTTTAGTTGTTGGAGTAACCCTTCCTGTGACTTAGCCTTATGCCACCCAGTGGAGCTTGTCTTTCGTCTCTAATTGATCTCTTGTGTATGGTAGACATTGGGACACAATGCTGACAGGTTCTGTCTGTATGCTGGGGAGTGACTGTCTGTAGTCACATTACCATGACACCTACTACTTATTAAAAGGGAGGTTTTGTTGGCAGTTGGATTGAAAAGCACATACATTTAAAAATTCTCAGCCATTTTCCTGAGACAGAGCCATTCCAGATTTTATTCCAGAAGGTATCCCTCAAAGTGATGCCAAAGCAAATTTATTGTCCTGGGTCTGATTAGGATTTGATACAGTGCTACACAGACTTCTTGCTGGTTCCAGAAAGTGTGGCCCACTGGCATCTTTAGAGAAACCATTTTGCATTGAAAGTGGCAACACTGCTAAGGACAGATATGCAGCAAAACACCGGCCTGATAACTGTTAACTTGATGTGAAAGTCACTATCATCTAGTTCTGAATATATATCTTTCTTAAAAAGAGAGGCATGTTCCTGTCTGCTAGCACTGGGGCTGCAGTTTTGGACTCAGTATTTATGATGCACATAGTCACTCATCACTAAGCCATTCTCAATTACCTCCTTGATTTGCTCAGTCTTCACACCTCCTGATGCCTGTATGCTGGTCTATATGACTTGAGACCTAAGCTATCATTCTACAGGATAGCTATGTCTCAGAGACATCTGAAGAGAAGGAAAGAGCTATAAAAAATTTTAGAGTGTTCAAAGTATTAAATGCAGCAATCTAGTTATTGTAAACTTTGTTTTTATTCTTTAATCTTTTAAAATATCATTTTTATTAGTGATTTAGGCGCAGCTTACAAGATGGCAAGGTTACAGAGGTGTAGTTTCACACTTGTGACATACCTCTAGTGTGAATGAGGCATTGTTAGTGAGAGGGGCTACTCAGCTGTCTCAATTATCTTATTAAGTTATTACACAACTCATTTGAGTAATTGATTGAATTTTACTATACTTATTGGCATTAATTGCAAAAATAATATTTTCACTCAAACATGTTATTATCAATATAAATATACAGCTCAATATGAGATGTCTACCTAAAACAAGTGCCAAGACCAAGACAGCATCTCTTCTAAGGTTTAGGGTTTTCCCAGAACTACTTACACATGGACTATCCCATACCTAGAGTCATTGCTCCCACAACAAAGCCTTGGGCTGCCACACACATGTGATGAAGTGGAAGGACATTTTAGTATCTCTTCTCTTCAGTTTGTATAATCCATATATAACAATTGCTGCAAAACCTGCCATTCCAATGGGGACAGATGGAGTTTTTCAGATAAATTTAGACCCCTAACCATCATCATATGAAGAGAGAGATGCATCTGTGTTGTTTGACATAGTGACTAAAGAAACATCCAGAAGTACCAGGCTTCTCACATACGCACTAGCTTCTCAGAAAAATAAATTTTATTGTGATGGCTAAGGTGATTCCTACATTTTTTCACCATGATTTCTTTGTTATTGCATATGGGCAGCCCTGACTCGATGCATTTATTTTATATAACTTTGGATTCACTTCAAAGGTTAATAAAATCGTGGAGTAATTGTTTGATATTATTTTCTAGTAAGCAGCATATTCCTTCACATGAACTAGAATGTACCATGAAGACCTTATTTATAGTAAGATGACATCACTCAGTAAAATTCTGGTGATGCTCTCAAGGCTGGTATCAGATGAACACTTTAAGTAGCATTAGCTTCTGTTAAACTGTAAAAATACATGATGATTTTGAAACTACTGCAATCCTTTGTAGGAGTTGGAGGTTTGTTAGTTGTCTTAGTCACATCTTATGAGCCAGATAGTGCCAAATATGTGCACATACTCTTTGGATAAAAATCGAATTTGTAAATCATGTCACACTGCTTTTCTAGAATGACTAATAAGTGGATTTATTTTGTTTTATTTTTGCCTCCAGGTTTATTGCTGGGCCTTAGTGCTCCTGGTGGCCATTTTTTCTACTTTGTTGTCTAGGACAAGGAGAAATTGAGAGGAGAGAGGGAGATAGAGTGAGAGGAAGATAGACATCTGCAGACCTGCTTCACTGCTTGTGAAGTGTCCCCACCACAGGTGGGGAGCAGAGGTTCGATCCCAGGTCCTTTAGCAGGTCCTTGTGTATAGTACTGTGTGCATGTGTGCTTAACCGGGGCACCACTGCCTGGCCCCTAAGAAATAGAAATGTTGGGGTCAACAGGATATACATGGGCTTTGCAACTGTGGTAAACTATAAGGTTATGGAAAGAGAGAGTGAATAACAAATATGCCAGAAGACATTGTCTCATGGAATGGCATTTTTTAATTTTTTATTTATAAAATAGAAACACTGACAAGACCATAGGGTCAGAGGTGTACAATTCTACACAACTCCCACTACCAAAACTCTGTACCCCATCTCATCCCCTAATAGCCTTCCTAATCTTTATACCTCTGGGAGCGTGGACCAAGGGACATTATGGGGTGCAGAAGGTGGAAGGTCTGGCTTCTGTAATTGCTTCCCTGCTGAACATGGGCATTGACAGGTTGATCCATACTCCCAGCCTGTCTCTCTCTCTTTCCCTAGTGGGGCAGGGCTCTGAGGAAACAGAGCTCCAGGGCACATTGGTGGGGCTACTTATTTTTATTTTATTTTATTTTTAAAAATAAAACACTGATGAAACCATAGGATAAGAGGGATACAACTCCACACAATCCCCACCACCAGAACTCCATATCCCATCCCCTCCCTTGATAGCTTTCCTATTCTTTAACTATGGACCCAAGGTCATTGTGGGATGCAGAAGGTGGAAGGTCTGGCTTCTGTAATTGCTTCCCTGATGAACATGGGCATTAATAGGTCGATCCGTACTCCCAGCCTGCCTCTTTCTTTCCCTAGTGGGGCAGGGTTCTGGGGAATCGGAGCTCCAGGACACATTGGTGGGGATGTCTGTCCAGGGAAGTCTGGTCGGCATCATGCTAGCATCTGGAACCTGGTGGCTGAAAAGAGAGTTAATATATAAAGCCAAACAAGTTGTTGACTTAATCATGAACCTAAAAGCTGGAGTAGTGCAGATGAAGAATTGGGGAGGAGGGTGTCTGTTTTGTAGATAGCTAGTAGGCCTATTTTAGTTATATTCCAAAGGGCCTGTGGTTATACTAGTTTTTTTTAATGGTGGTTAAAGGGATTTTTATTTCATTTTATTTGCCTCCAGGGTTATTGCTGGGGCTCGGTGTGCCTGCACTACCAATCCACTGCTCCTGGAGGTCATTTTTTCCCTTTTGTTGCTCTTCCTAGTTGTTTATCAGTGTTGTTGTTACTATTATTGTTGTCGTTGTCATTGTTGTCGGATAGGACAGAGAGAAATTGAGAGAGGAGGGGAAGACAGAGAGGGGGAGAAAAAGATAGACACCTGCAGACCTGCATCACTGCCTATGAAGCGACTTCCCTGCAGGTGGGGAGCTGGGGTCTCAAACTGGGATCCTTACTCTGGTCCTTGCACTTTGCACCATGTGCGCTTAACCCACTGCACTAGCGTCCAGCCCCCAGTAAAAGGATTTTAAAAGGAGTAACCAGTAAGGAAAAAATAGCCTGATTCTGTAACTCTGAAGAAGGGGGATGAGGTCAGCAAGGAGGATAAAACCTAACACCAAATTGCTATATTTAGCAGTTTATAGATTAGGGGGTATTTGTGAAGAATATAGTGTAAATAAAGTGTCAGGATAGAAAAACATGTTATATTGGTCCCAAAAATAAAGGGAAATGAGGAATTAGAAACAACAAATATTCATCATTTTTGTAATGATGTGGGGAAGATAAGATGTTGGCAACTTAAGAAAAAAGCATTATCTGGGGAGGGTCTTTCTGAGGATGCACTAAATGAAGGCTATGGGAAGAAGCCAATAACTATGGAAACCATGAGAAAGAGTCATTTATAGAACAGTGTCCTGAAGGACATAGAAGGGTTGGTGAACTCAGGAGCACATGGGGAATTTTGTCTTAGGAAAGATTCTTTTGTTCATGAGTGTTAATACCCCAGAGAATGATGTGTTGAAGTGGAAGCTATGAAATTGGTGATATTTAACCAATTCTTGCTGGCCATTTGTCTTTTCATTGAATAGGAAGCACTTAAAAAACAAGTAAATTTTGACTCCCAGATTACGCCCCAGTGACTCCATTGCAATTTCTTCTTTAACTATGGGAGATAATTGTGTAATATTTGCTTTAACAGTAGGCATTCTTTTGAAAATTTTAGCAGAGAAGGAATGCTTATTTGTCCAATTTGTACTCGTTCTGTTCTCGATGTTGCAAAGTTCTTTGTAGTGTTCTCCCTTTTTAAAGAATCCTTAGCCATTCTTTTACATTAGGAAAATTTTAAAAAGAACTAAATTCTCTTAATTGTCCTACATCTGAGACTTTCTTTCTTTATTCTTTTTTTTTTTTTTTTGTCACTGAGGACTTCACTCAGGGCAGACATTCTCTGTCTTTCTCTCTGTCTCTGTCTCTCTTTCTTTCTCATTAATTTCATTTGATATGATAGAAATTGAGAAGGAAGTAGGAGATAGACACCTGCAGCACTGCTTCACCACTCCTGAAGCACCCCCACACACAGGTGTAGGGACCTGGGATTTGAACCCTGATTTCTACTCCTGGTAATATGTGCACTCAATCAGGTGAGCCACTGCACAGCCCCCTGTGCAAACTTTTACAAATAGAGAAAAACAGAGATTGACAGAGGAAGAGAAGGAAAGACTCCAGAACAGTGTGGCTTTCCCCAGGGCAGTGAGGCCAAGTCCAAACTAGGGTTACACACATGGCAAACCGGGTATCTTCCCAGGTAGCTATCTCGACGGCCCCAATGGAGAAATTTTGACTTCTCCTTTACTTTGGAGGGAGGATATTTTTGATGGACCCAGAATTCTACAGTTTAGCCCTTTCAGTATTTAAAAAATGTGCCACTAACTTTTTTGACCCCCAGATTTTGAGATGAAAATTCATCCTCTCGCCCTCTTTAAATACAGTGATGCTTTTCTCTAGTACTCTTTATTTTTTTAATCTTTAGTTTGCAAAAAATTATTTTATGTGTCTTGTCATGGAGTTTTGGGGGATTTTTCTTTTGTTTGCTTGTTTTTGGTCTTATCCTATTTGAGGGATTTGTTTTTTGCATGTCTGGGAAATTTGCAGCCCTTAGTTCTTAATGTCTTTCCAGCTCCAACCACTTGCTATTTTTTCTGAAACTCTAGTGGCACAGAGACATCATCTTTGATATCTGCTTTATAGGTCCCTGAAATTGTTCATTTCTTGTATCAGTCTATTTCCGAATTTTCATAGCAGATTATATATATTGTTCAGTTTTCCATTTCACTAATTCTTGACTTTGTCTTTCCCATGATCTTGTTAAGCAGATTCATTAAGTTTTTATTTTGGTTACAGTGTGTTTCATTTATAAACTTTCCTCTTTTAAAAATTATTTTTAATTATCTTTATTTGTTGTATAGAGATAGAAGTCAAGAAGGGAGGGGGTGATAGAGAGGGTGAGAGACAGAGAGACACCTGCAGCACTGTTTCATTACTCACAAAGCCTTCCCCCTGCATGTAGTTATGGGGGGGGCTCGAACCTGGGTCCTTGCGCATTGTAACATGTGCACTCAACCAGGTGCACTACTACCTGGCCCTAAACTTTCCTTTCTATACTTTGTATTTTATTCCTTTTCAAACTTTTTTCCCCATTTATTTCAAGCATGTTTGTAATTGAAGTATTTCATGACGGCTGCTTTAAAACCCTTGTCAGGTAATACTAACATCTCTTAGTTTATACTAAAATTTCACTATTAACATCTGTTGATTTCCTTTTATCTCTAAGATCATGCTGGCTCATAGTATGGCAAATGATTTTCAATTTTACTTTAGACATTTGGGACATTCTGTGATAGTCTTGTTTAAATTATCTCCTGTGGTAGACTTTTTCTGACTTCATAATAGTTGGGGGAAGAAGAGGTTTTCATTTATTTATTTATTGTTGCCACCAGCATTTTGCCTGGGGCTCTATACTGAGAGAGTATCATTTATCATGGATGCTGCCCCCATGTGGGAGCTCCCAGTAGTGGCAGGAGGCTCATGTGTAATGAAGTGTGTGCTCTACTGGAGAACCCATCTCCCAGCCTCAGGCTCTACCATGTTATTTCGAGTTGAGGGTGGGGTTTCAGGTTGCCTATTCATCCTCCTCTGATAATCAAGGGGAGGTAAGCACCACATGTAACTGTTGGGGTGGTGGTGGAAGTTAAGCTTTCTATTAGACCAATGCCTTTGCCATCCTGAATGAGAAGGGGGGGGTTCTCAAAATGGCCCCCACTTATTCCTGTTGTCAATTCACGAAATTCCTAGCCTCCCACTTAGCTGCCTCTGAACCAGGGATGACACCCCTTTAAAGCCAAATAGGGGGGCAGGCAGTGGCACACCAGGCTGAGTGCACATGTTGCCATTCTCCAGAACCCAGGTTCAAGTTCTATCCCCACCTGTGGTGGGGAAGAAGCTTCACAAGCAGTGAAGCAGTGTTGCAGCTGTCTCTCTCTTCTTGTCTATCTTCCCTTCTCAATTTCTCTGTCTGAACTATCAAATTAAAATAATAACTTTTTTAAAATAAAACTTAATAAATGGAGGACTGAGTGGTAGCTCACTTGGTTGAACACACATATTACAGTGCTCAAGGACCCAGGTTCAAGCCCCCAGTCCCCACTTGCAGGGGGAAAGCTTTGCAAGTGGTGAAACAGTGTTGCAGGTGTCTCTCTGTCTCTCTCCCTCTCTGTCACTTCCTTCCCTGTCAATTTCTGGTTGTCTCTATCAATAAGGATAATACAAAATTTTTTCAAATAAAATCAACTGGAAACTCTGGTTCTCCTTGAAGCCTCAGTGTATTGATCATTATGAGGATGAAGGAGGTCGAAGAGGAATTAATTGCCTTCAGATAGGAATTAAAGTCCTGATCTCTCTTTAACCCATCACATGGAAAGGGCAGATAAAGGGACACCTGGGGTATAGACTCACTTACCCTTTGCTGAGAGGGTTGGGGTTGCCATGTTTTCCATGGCGTCTGGTTAGATGTAGCAGTTCTTGTCTAAATATCTTCTTTCTAGAATTCCCTTTTCCTTTGAGTAATGAGAGCAAACTTCTTTTGGATAATTTTATTTTTTAAATTTTGATTGTTTTTTGGTTTGTGCCCACTGGCATTTCTGGGCTATTTTCTTTCCTCTCCCCCTTCCAGGGCTATTGCTGGGACTTGGTGCTGGCACTATGAATCTGCTGCTCCTGGTGGTCTTTTTTTTTTTTCCATTTTATGGGATAGAACAGAAATTAAGAGGGGAGGGGGAATAGAGAGGAGAGAGGAAGATAGATACCTGCAGACCTGCTTCACTCCTTATGAAATGTCCTCCCTGCAGGGGGGGAGCTGAGGGCTTATACCTGGATCCTTGTGCAGGTCCTTTCCTTTTCCAACGCCTAGTTCAAGACATCTCACCAATGTTCCCCGACGTCTGAAGTCCCTATAACTAACCTCCCACCTCACCATCTTTCAGTATCTTCAATTTGCCTTGTATATGATAACAAGGAATTTTAACTAACTACAATGAGAGGAATCGGGAAAATTCTATTTAGTCCATCTTATGTAGAACCAGAAACCCCAACATATTTCTTTTTCTTTCACATTTTTTTCCTGTCTGGGTGCTGACATTGACTCCATTTTTCTAAACACATTCCATTGTTTAAAAATGTCTTATTGTAGTCCTGACAAGGATATTTTCTCTTCTTTCCGTGTAGACATGGAAAATTAATTTAGTCAAGACTGGCTTCTCAAGAAAACTCACCACTGGAGAGAGACTAAATATTGAAAGCTTCAGCTTCCTAGCAAAATTATTTAAACTAGTCAAAAAATAAACTAGAAATCATTGGCTTCGTTCTGTTTCTTTTGAATTTTATGGTACTTCCAATTCTACCTTAAGCAAATACTGATAAAACCCAGGCTCCAGGGATTCTTTGCTTAAATGTGGCTTCTTGGATTAATTAATTAGTACTCAAGAGTATTAAAATTGTAAGGCAAAATATTAACTCCTTGACTTTAATGATACTGTGAAACTTTTCTCTTTGAGTGTTACTGGGATATTCCTCTGAAAGAGTGAAGGGGCAAACAAATAATCTGTTTTTTCCCCAGTTTTTAAAATATCATTCTGCTAAACAGTCCTCATAAGTTGAATTATTTTTAGGAGCCACTGAAGTGAAGTTGTTCATAAAGAGTGTTCCCAACTCCAGTCTTTGCAGCATTTGCTGAGTCTGGATAATAAATCCATGCATAGAATTTACTTAATTTTTTCTCTGTGCAATAATTTACATTTGGGAAAGCAGTGGTCTCTACTGTTTCAAAGAGGCAAAATGAGATATTTGCTCTTGAATGACGGTGCACCTGGTAGGGTGCACACATTACCAGGGGCAAGGACCCAGTTTCACATCCCCTCCACTTCTACAAAGGGACAAGTACCACACACAATGGAGCAGTGTTTCCTATCTATCTATCTATCTATCTATCTATCTATCTATCTATCTATATCTATCCCCTTTCCTCTCCATTTCTGTCTTTGTAAAGAGAGATATTCCTACATTTTCCAAGTTAAGTTAGAAATGTCACATGTGATGCCACTCAGTGGGAGTTCTCCATTGCCATTCTAGTTATGAAAACTATCTTATGGAAAGTTTAAGTTTTTTCATAGAATTATTATCTTGGGTCACACTTTCATACTTCACTAAAAGGTGTATATAACTCTAGTGAGAGTGCTTTTCCCCAGATTTGCAGATAATGACCTGGAAATGGTGAATTAAATTATACTGTAATCTTAAATCTTAAAGTGTGGATAGGCCGGGGGGCGGTGCATTGGTGCACCCGGTTGAGACATATATTGTCGTGCTCAGCAACCCAGATTTGAGCCTCTGCTTGACCTGCAGGAGCGACGCTTCATGATAAGTAAAGTGGGGCTGCAGACATCTTCCTCTTTCCTTCCCTTCCCTTCCCTTCCCTTCCCCCCTTAATCTCTCTCTGTCCTCGCAAAACAAAATTGAAAGGAAAAAAAAAATGGCTCTGGCACTGAGCCCCAGTCATAACCCTAGTGGCAATAAATAAATAAAGTGGGGTACGCAAAGCAGAGGATGGGTATCTTGTTTTTATATCATCAAAGAAAGGGAAGCGACTTTTTTGGGCAGACAACCTCACCAATGTGACCTGAAGTCTCACCTCCCCAGAGCCCTACCGCACTAGGAAAAGACAGTAACAGGCTAGGGGTATGGATCCACCTGCCAATATCTATGTCCACTAGAGAAACAATTACAGAAGCCAGAACTCCCACCTTCTGTACCCTATAAAGAATTTTGGTTTATACTCCCAGAGGGATAAAGAACAGGGAAGTTTCCAATGGAGGGAATGGGACATGGAACTCTGGTGGTGGGAACTTTGTGGAATTGTACCTGTTATCTTACAATCCTGTTGATCATTATTAAATAAGAAAAATTTAAAACTGAAAGGGAAATGAATCTGGACTACATCAGAGGAAACCAGGCACTGTTTCTCTTATCTGAGAGAAAAGAGGGAAAATGAAAGACACCCTGAAGTAGTAATAAGTGTAGGAGTGAACTAGAAAGGGAAGGCAGGCCCATTGAAATAAAAATGGGAAAAAATATATATATACACATACACATAGGTATAGAATGACAGTTGTAGAGTCAGCCCATGTTTGTGACCTGGGGAGAACTACTGCATTTTCCAATGGAAGGGATAGGAAACACAGAACTCTGGTGGTCAGAACCATATGGAATTATACCCATGTTCTCTTACAATTTTGTAAATCAATATTAACTGAATAATAAAAATAAAGTTAAATAGTACATTAAAAATAAGGTGATTTCTCCTCCTCCCCCCATTGTAAATTCTCAAGCCCTCCAGGTGATATCTGATTGCTGGCACTTCAATGGTCAACCACAACAGAAATGTTGTGCTGCCGTGAAAATCTAGACTAGTTCTTCCTCCTAGAGAAGAAAAGGTGTCATTTCACATCTCATACTTTATTTTCTCTGTTTTTTTTTTTCCCACAACAAGACCAATTGAACAGATGAAAGCAACATTATTTTCTAATGATGGATTAGAGAGGAGGCAGAGGCTGGGTAGTGTAGCACATGGACCCAGGTCCAAGCTCCCAATCTCCACCTGCAAGAAAGATGACTCAGTGGAGGTGAGCTAGTGCTAGAGGTGTCTTCCTTCTTTCTTCCTTCCTTCCTTTCTTTCTTTCTTTCTTTTTCTTTCTTTCTTTCTTTCTTTCTCTCTCTCTTTCTTTCTGCCTTTCTTCCTTCCTTCCTTGCTTTTTTTCTCTTTCTTTTTCCTCACAATTTCTCTCTGTCTCTATACAGTAAAAAAATAAAGATAAAAATGAGGGGCTGGGTGGTAGTGCACCTGGTTGAACACACATGTTACAATGCACAAAGACCTGGGTTCAAGCTCCTGGTCCCTACCTGCAGGGAAAAAGCTTTGTGAGTGGTGAAGCAGTGCTGCAGGTGTTTCTCTGCCTCCCCCATCATCCCCTTTCCTCTAGATCCCTGGATATCTCTAGCCAATAAATAAAGATAATAAAATAGAATTAAAAAATAAAAATTAGATATGTTTTAAAAAGAGAGAGTAGTCAAAGGTATCTGATAATGATCACACTTGAACTTAATGGTGGAAGGAAGGCATACTTCATCTCACAGCAGCCAGCTGCTGATGTACACAATCAGAAGTGTGGGCTCTGGATCTGCAGTCAGCAGCTCCCAAAGCTTGTTGGAAATGTAAAACATTTGACCTGCCCCAGTTCTCGTGAAGTAGTGTCTGCAGTTCCACAAGACTCACAGGCGAATCCTGTTTGCCATTCTGTGCTGCACATTTGTTTGTAAGATGAGACTATTAATAGTACATTGTTGGGTTTTTGGCCCTTTTGATGAGAATGAAATATGTAGTGTTTTTTAAATCATTTCGAATTGCCTCCCACAGACCCCCTAAGTAGAGATTATGTTGTGCAGTCAGTCCTAAGATGCCCTAATTCAGGACACTTATGCGGATAAACATTTAATTGTACAGCAGGTGGTGGTGGTGGTTGACTCTATAAGAGAACTCTAATAAGGTCTGAAGAAGGGAGAAATTACAGGAACAACAATTAGATGAGTTAGAAAATGATTTGTCGGGGAGTTGGGTGGTATCGCAGTGGGTTAAGTGCACATGGCACAAAGTGCAAGGGCTGGAGTGAGGATCCCGGTTCGAGCCTACGGCTCCTCACCTGCAGGGGAGTCGCTTCACAGGCGGTGAAGCAGGTCTGCAGGTGTCTGTCTTTCTCTCCCCCTCTCTGTCTTCCCCTCCTCTCTCCATTTCTCTCTATCCTATCCAACAACAACCACAGCAATAGTAGCTACAATAATAAAAAACAACAAGGGCAACAAAAGGGAATAAATAAATAAATATATTTAAAAAAATGATTTGTCTGGGCAGTGGTAGGTAGCATAATGGTTGCAAAGAGACACTTGTGCCTAAGTCTCCTAAGTCCCAGGTTCAATCCCCTACACCACCATAAGCCAGAGCTGAGCAGTGCTCTGGTAAAAATAATAATAATAATAACAATAATAATAATAATGAAGAAAAAATAAAATTAATCATCTGATGAAAACACTCCATCACTGGATTACTTAGTGTGGGATAGAGATGATAAGGAATTCAGCTTAAGCTCGCTGTACATTTCCACTTAGAAATGAAAGATCTAACATGGCAGCATTAAAGTCATTTAAGTAGACAAATACAGAAATATGAAAGGACAGCTCCCATATATCAACACCTGTAGTTCATAGAGAGTTTTAATTTAAATGACAAGAGAGAATTCCTTCTGCTTAAAGGCAGGGAGCAGAATGGGATGACTTCTTGCTAAGGAACTTCTCTCTTGTTCCTCATGGCTGGAGGTGGCAGGCCCCAGGTTGAACTCTGCAAAGCATTATATACACAGCTTCAGTTACTGGCATTTCAGAGCTTAGAGAGCTTGGTATGCAGCTCATTTCCAGTGGTCTGGATTGGCGGGAACTTACCCTTCATGATATTGGGAATGTTCAGGTGTTAATCATTATTACTGCATCTCCAGTCAATTCGGTGGGGGGTGGTATGTTAGTAGCCTTCCTTCTATAATTCTAAATTATTTCTTCTAACTCAAAAAAGGCTGAAATGATTTAAAGCAGTGTTCCAGCTGGAGGAAATATTTTTCCTTTGGGCCTAGCTAAGACACAGAAACTTTAAACAAAAGATAAATTTTTAAGCAGTTTGGAAGTAACAGGAATGCACGGCTTTCAACAGAAATGTCTTTGCAACCTTGTCTGTAACGTATACTGTGAATGCTTAAAAAGGCATATCCTTAGAGTCCTGTGTGCCAAGGAAACTGAATAAAAAATTCTCATCAATCTGGCATATTGATGACTTGCTTTTTAGAATATTTGCATGTGAACTTTCAATAGTAATGAGCATGCTCTACCCAGTGAGCCACCTCCTGGCCCCCAAGCATGAGAACTTTTAATTAAATGTCCTTACTTTAAAAAGATGGAGAAACCTGCACTGCAGGTGGGAATGTAAATTGGTCCAACACCTGTGGAGAGCAGTCTGGAGAACTCTCAGAAGGCTAGAAATGGACCTTCCTTATGCCCCTGCAATACCTCTCCTGAGGATATATCCTGAGGAACCCAACACACCCATCCAAAAAGATTTGCATATACCTATGTTCATAGCAGCACAATCTGTAATAGCCAAAACCTGGAAGCAACCTAGGTGTCCAACAACAGATGATCAAGTTGTGGTCTATATACACAATGGAATACAACTCAGCTATTAAAAATGGTGATTTCACTATTTTCAGCCCATCTTGGATGGAGCTTGAAGAAATCATGTGAAGTGAGATAAGTCAGAAACAGAAAGATGAATCTGGGATGATCTCACTCAGAGGCAGAAGTTGAAAAACAAGATCAGAAGAGAAAACACTGAGCAGAACTTGGCCTGGAGTTGGTGTATTGCACCAAAGTCAAAGACTCTGGGATGGGTGGCGGGGGAGGGTTCAGGTCTTGGAACAGGATGGCAGAGGATCTAGTGGGGGTCATATTGTTATTGTTATGCATGTACAAACTATTGTACTTACTATTGACTGTAAAACATTAATTCCCTAATAAAGAATTTTAAAAAAAAGTTGGAGAAATAAGGGAGCTTTGTAGTTCAGTTAGTAGAGTACACATGTGACCGTGTGTGAGGACATAGATCTGAGCCCAGGCTCAGCTCAAGGGAGCATCTGCAAGGGGGATGCCTCATGGGCAGGGGAGCAATGCTGTGTTGTGTCTCCTTTCCTTTCTCTCTCTCTCTCTCTCTCTCTCTCTCTCTCTCTCTCTTTCACTCTCATGCTCTGTGTAGAGGGGGAAAAAGAAAGGAAAATGGTCACCAGAAGTGGTGGAGTCATGCAGGCATTGAACACCAGTAACAACCCAGGTAGCAAAAAAAAAAAAAGTTGTAGAAATTAATCTTTTATTTTCATTGTATAGTTGGTTTCTTGGGGGGGAAAAACCCTCAGGGTTCAAAGATCTGAGAAAAAAAATATAAAGTCTCTTTAAGTGTGCTTATGCCTCACTGTATTTTGCAACTCTGCAATAAACAAGGTAGAGGCTGTAATGCCTAGAAAATTCTGAGAGAAAAAAAAAAAGCCATTGCATACTTAATCAGATACCTCCCACAACTTGTACCTTTTTGTCATTACTGCTTTTCAAACTGGATGTGAACAGTCCAGAGGAAACAGAGTGAGGCATTTGGCTTTTCTATCTAGAACACTGTCCACTGTTATGTCCAGAAAAGTGAGTTTTCCCTGGCTTATTTTACAAACTTGATCCTGTCCTCAACAGATTACTATCATCAGGAAATTGAAAAATACTGTGCCATAGAACTGAATTCACCATCAAGTTCTCTTTTAATTAACTGAAAGTTGGGGGCTGGTATCAGTGGGCTGTATCCAGCACAGATCACATCTTAATACAATGGTCTAAACATTCATATGAAATTCTTGTCTAACTACTCATCAGTTCATCTTATCAGTTTTCCTTTGACTACAATATATTTTCAATTGCGTATGTTTTCACTGAGTACAAAAGTTTGCATACAATTTTGACTTCAGTGTTTATCTTAGAAAATTGTGGACCTCTTTTGTAAAGGAGAAGACTGTGGAGAAAGAGATATGGCATGTTTGATAGTCATATTTGCTTCAAAATGGGAAAACCTTGTAAGGTTACCACACCATTTTTTTATTACACACACACACACACACACACACACACACACACACACACACACACACAATGTTTTTATGTAGGAAATAGAAGGGGGATGGGATGGGAACAGCTTCAGTAGAGGTTGTCTATGTCTTGGGTTCTGCAGGAACACAGAGGTGCTGTAATCCTAGGTGTGTATGACTTCAGCTGCCTTCTAGAGTCAGGAGAAGAATAGCTGTAGCTTCCATAGAATATGTTGGACTGGGAGTTGGGTGGTAGCGCAGCGGGCTAAGTGCATGTGCAAGGACCAGTGTAAGGATTCCGGTTCCAGCCCCCAGCTCACCCACCTGCCTGGGAGTCGCTTCACAGGCAGTGAAGCAGGTCTGCAGGTGTCTATCTTTCTCTCCCCCTCTTTGTCTTCCTCTCCTCCATTTCTCTCTGTCCTATCTAACAACGATGACATCAATAACAACAATAAAAAAATAAGGGCAACAAAATGGAAAATAAATTAATTAAATTAAATTTAAAAAAAAGATGATATTGGACCAAGAGGCTTGGGGAAGGGTAGCTGTGGTACTTAGGATTTTGGAAGCTGGGGATGGGTCCAGTGGTCTTGGGCAAACAAAGGTGGTTAAGGTGTTCCATCTCCTCCTGGGCACCATAGAGCATCCCAGACCACCTTGGCTGGGGACCACAGGCTGCACCAGCACAATTATAGTTCTCATTTGCTCTCAGACAACAGCCTGTCTACAGTAAAGTAGATCAAACTGCCCCAATCTCTTGGTAGCTTGCCTTTCCCACCAAAGGCGGGTAGAGAACCTCCCCTACAGCTGCTCAGCCATTCAGGAAGAGAGGGAGGAATGGACTCCTTTTCACCCCTGGAAATGCAGACCTGCCCACCTGTGAATTGGGTGTATAGGGAGGCATGGGGGTGGCAGGAATGTCTTCAGCTGGGGGGAACCCTTTCCAAGCTCAGGTCCTGCCCACACTATGCTTGGTGAGGTGGAGAAGTGCTCTACTTCCAGTCTCTTCCAGGGTCCCACCGTGTGAAGGTTCAGGGCTCACCTTTGGTTGTGTCTTTCTCTATGCACATGCTCCCTAGTTCTTTTCTCTTTCTGTGACCTGCCTGTACTGTGTATTCTAAGTTTAGGATGGGGTCCCTCCATGTCCTCATTGATGCAGGAACTTCCATGGAAGCTACACAGAAGTGGTATATGGTAATCTGCCCAGAAGGTTACCTTAGTTCCTCTCAGAAAAGCTGTTGGTTTGTCTTGGGTGTTATCCCCTCTTTTATCCCCTGTTTTATTGCTGTGCCTGCATTTCTGGGTCTGATTGCTTTTTTCTCAGACCCAACTTTACCTATCCTTCGATCATATCCATCTCAGAACTAACAAAGATGGACCGATTTGCCTGTCGCCACTTCAAGGGCCCTATCATTCTCTCAATATCTGATGAAATTTGTTGATAAGTGTTGCTGTAAAACTTGTATCAGGGAAGTGTAACAGTTTTCCATGGCTACTCTACCACGGGTCCACCATGGACCAAAACCGTTTAGCTTATTTTTAGTTAAAGTAACGTTGAATTATATTTCATAAGTACATAATTAAAATCATCATGTGTATTATAACACTCCAAGTTCAATTGTCTTTTACCATACAATTTTCCCTTTGTGTTAAATCATTCAACCTCCTTTAATTTGTGTGTGTGTGTGTGTGTGTGTGTGTGTGTGTGTGTGTGTGTGTATCCAATCCCAAATCTCAGTAGCACTTTTGGGTAACCCTGTCTCAGCCCTGACCCTTGGCCTGTTGCTAACTTAAACTCATCTCTTAAACCCTAGTCCTTGTGCTAAGCCTACTCTGTTGACCATGAGTTTAAATGAATTTGTCTATAATTTGTTTTCAAAGACTGACAGTTAACTCTTAGTTGTGCTTGGTTTTTAAAGAATAAAACTCATATTCTGTTTCCAGGCTAATATGTTCACTTATTATAAATATTATTTTATGCCTATGGTAACAACTAGAGATAAAAATTCTTTTTTGGGGAGTTGGGCGGTAACGCAGCAGGTTAAGTGCACGTGGCGTGAAGTGTAAGGACCGGCATAATAATCCCAGTTCGAGCCCCCGGCTCACCCACCTGCAGGGGAGTCGCTTCACAGGTGGTGAAGCAGGTCAGCGGGTGTCTGTCTTTCTCTCCCCCTCTCTGTCTTCTCCTCCTCTCTCCTTTCTCTCTGTCCTAACAACGACAACATCAATAACAACAACTACTACTACAACGACAATAAAACAACAACAAGGTCAACAAAAAGGAAAATAAAATAAAAAAACTTCTTTTTTAAAACATTATAGCTGGCAGAGACTCTTGGGACCACCCAAAAAGACCATCATCGTCTTTTTGAAACTTGCCAATAAAAAAAACCTGGAAATATAAAACTAGTCTGGTCTAATAAAAATTGATTTTAAAAACGTAGTAGCTTCTTAAGACCACTGATCATTCTCTTGTTGATATTTTTTTATTATGCTTTTAATGTTGATGTGTTCTTTTTGGTTTTACTGAATAACTATTGTACAGATTTTTTCCATGACTGTAGTATCTTTTTTAAAAATTTCTTTATTGGGGGATTAGTGGCTTATAGTGGACAGTAAAATAAAATTGCTTACACATGCGTAACATTTCCCAGTTTTCCACATAACAGTTCAACCCCCTCTAGGTCCTCCTCTTCCATCATGTTCTGGGACCTGAATTCTCCTCTGCCCACCCCAGAATCTTTTTCTTTGGTCCGGTATATCTTGCTGATATTTTTAAAATCCTGAGATTTTTAGCAAGCTCTTCTAATTAATATGCTTTCTGAGCTGGCAAGCTATTCTTTCATTACAATCCAGCTCCTCTCCTATAAACTGTCTCTTTCTCCTTTTCTTGTTAAAGGTTAATAATGAGAATAATGAAGCAATTGGTTATTTATGTAGTCATGATTGGCAAAAGTTATTAGAACAGGAATCTGCCTAGAAGCAATGATTAGGTTATGGAAACGTTAAGGAATACTAAAACCAATCATCACTTTTGACATTTAAGAAATACTATTCCAATCCTAAATCATGATGACCTATTGTAAAAGTATTTATATAGAATAATTTCATTGGGCAGTCATATTATGCCAACAGCATACATAATTGAGAGAGAGAGAGAGACTGATTCAGAAATGATAGGAGGGAAATATGAAGCTGGAGAGACAGTCAAGATGAGACACAGCTCTCTCCTGGACAGAGCATCCGCCAGGCCTGATCTACACACAGGCGACCTATCCAATGTAGTATTTTCCTCTTAAGCATATTGCCCGTTTGAGGAGTTGTGGGACAGGTAGGTCCCTTGGAGTAAATTGCTATTTTTCTCCATATTTGACTGAAGAAAATGTAGGGAAGTTTGTGGGAAGACAATGTCCTGATTCCTGATGCTGATGTTATAAATGAATACAGACTTAGCATATCATCAGACCAAGAAATTAACTAGAATACCTTTAAACTTAATATAGGGAAATTTTTCTATGTTAATGAGTGATTATTTCCACCAACCATTTGTACTTGTGTTTGTTTTTAACAGTTTTATTGAGACACAACGTAATATAATAAAATCAGTCCATTTGAATGCACAATTCACTGTTGTTGAGTAAAGTAGTAAAGTAGTCCCCAAGCCACCATCTAATTCTATTCCAATGTTCATTACATACCTCCGAACTCAGACTCATTACCAGTCACTCCATCTCACTCCCTTTTCCCTTACCCGGTCCCTGTGAACCACTAAGGTAGTTTTTGTTCAGTTTACTTATTCTTTGGATATTTCCTTTTTAGGTAATCATTTTTTTTATATTGTTGTTGTTATTGACGTCATCGTTGTTGGATAGGACAGAGAGAAATGGAGAGAGGAGGGAAAGACAGAGGGGGGAGAAAAAGACACCTGAAGACCTGCTTCACCACTTGTGAAGCAACTCCCTTGCAGGTGGGGAGCCTGGAGCTTGAGTGGGGATCTTTATGCTGGTCCTTGAGCTTTGTGCCACCTGTGCTTAACCCACTGCACTACCCCCCCAACTCCCGCTGGTAATCATTTTCTAATCCATGTTCACAAACATTTATAGTTTTAATTCACAAGGCAATAATCAATTCTAGGTTTTGCTTTTTTTTTTTTTTTCCTTTTAGTGTTAGTTAGTAGTTCAATGTCAGTCCTTCGCATGTATTTCTGTCTATAAGAAATTTGTTTTTAGGGGGCCGGGCGGTGGCGCACCGGGTTAAGTGTATGTAGTATGAAGCGCCAGGACCTGCACAAGGATCCCGATTGGAGCCCCCTGGTCCCCACCTGCAGGGAGCTCGCTTCACAAGTGGTGAATCAGGTCAGCAGGTGTCTTTCTCTCTCCCTCCTCTCTGTTTCTCTCTGTCCTAGCCAATAAATAAAAAAAAAGTGGCTACAGGAGCAGTGGATTTGTAGTCCAGGCACCGCGCCCCAGCGATAAACTTGGAGGCAAAAAAATAAAATAAAATAAATAAATTTGTTTTTATTTATTCAGCATGAGATTTGAGAGAGAAATTTCTTTTCAAGTAGAAATATGATTGCTATTCTCTTTGTGGAATATTTCGTGTTGGGTGGGGTGTTAACATGTACTGCAGTCATCTGAGTGTATACCCTTTCCTGTGGTGCCATTAAATACGGCTACATTTTTGTCTGTATTTTGTTTATCAGAGTCTGAAGAGAAGTCCTGATAGATGTGGTTTAAATGAACTTATTTGTTATTTTTTTCCTTAATTTGCAATCTCACCTCTTCAGCTACAATATAGAGAGTGTCAAGATCTTCTAAGCCTGTATCAGAAATACCTCTCAGAACAGCAGGAAAAGCTCAGCATATCTCTTTCTGAACTTGGCGCTGTTAGAAAACAGGAACAACAGGTAAGCAAGCACCTTTATTCTTACTTGTTCTCTTCAGTAAATGGGCCAAATGTCAGAAGACTCATTTGCCTTTTATTTTGTCTTAGAGTTTATAACACCATCTTGAAACATGCAAATAAAGCATGTGATTGAGTTAGTGTCTCTCACTTCCCTCTTTGCTTTTCCTCATCTGTTCCTGGGGTCCAGAGGTCAGGTGTGATTACTTGAAGCAAGCTGTGGGTCAGTGGGGAAAGCTCCTGCTTGTCTGAAAGCACAGCAGGAAGTGGAAAGGAAACTTCCAGCTCTGTTACTTAATGAAGATCAAGTGGGAGGTTTGTTATTCATCGTCCTTCTGAGCCTCTCCTAACTCCAGTCCTGCTTACATGTTAGAACGGCAAGTGGAACTTGGCAACTTATGAAAGCTTTGATTAGAGAGAATTGGAATTCATTTTTTATTTTTTATGAGTGATTTCATAATGATTAATAAGATTGTAAGATAACAGGGGTACAATTCCATACAGTTCCTACCACCAGAGTTCCAGATCCCATCCCCTCCATTGGAAGCTTCCCTATTCTTTATCCCTCTGGTAGTATGTATCAAAATTCTTTATGGGTACAGAAGGTGAAGGTATTGGAATTGGAATATTTTAATGGTTTTATGCTTGTACCTATGCATTAATCACATAAATGCATTTGGAACTTTGTATATAAACATTTATAAAACTCAGTAAACATATTTAAGTGAGGGTCCTTGTGGTGGCACACCTGGCTAAGTGCTCACATTACAGTGCTCGGGGACCCAGGCTCAAGCCCCTGGTCCTCACCTATAGGAGGAAGTTTCAGGAGTGGTGAAGCAGGGCTACAGGTCTGTGTCTCTCTCTCTCCCTCCTCTCCTCCTTTACCTCTCCTCCACTCCCCTCTCAATTCTCTCTGTCTCTATCCAATATTAAATAAATCATTTCAAGTTAATTAATTAATTAATGTATCTAAGCGAATGTTCAGTACCCTGCCAGTTGCTGTGGAATAAGTTCTTGAGGAAGTGACACTTGATGCCCTTCTCATATCCATGTCAATCCAAATCTTCAAATAGAGGAAAATAAGCCTTCTATATTAAATGTTTAATAAAAAAGTGTAATCATTTGTACTAAGTAGTGAAACGTGGATATTGCACTAAGGTATTTGTCTGTTTTTGAATAGTACTAGATTCTGTGGATCAAAGTATGGACCAGAGAAACAGTTCACTGGGTAGGGTGTTTGCCTTGCCGTGCTGGAAGCCCAGAAAAGTGTCAACACCACATGGGAGGTGCTTTAGCACTTGAGGTAGCTCTGATGGTGGTAGTGACAGGCGAGAGAGTGAGAACCAAAGCAGCACTCTGTTACATGTGTTGCCAACACCTTGACTCTAGATCTCATGCTTGAGAGTCCAGTGCTTTATCCATGTGCCACTTCCCAGACCACTCACCACAATCTTTGAACTATAAAGTATAAATTGGAAAAAGCCTTGATGCATTGTTGCATAGAAAAATAAATTTTAAAATATGTCCTGACTTTTCTGACAACCTAATAAATTCCTCCCTCTATGTTCTGCTCTAGAATCTCACTCTGGGCCTGTGGTGTGAAGTACCTCACTTGGATAGTGTGTTTCTCTGCCTTGTGTGGGGCCCAGGCTCATGTCCAGCCCCCACTGTATAGAAGAAAGCTTCAGGGCTATGGTCTCTGTCACACTCTCTGTCTCACTGCACTTCTTCTTTTTTTTTTTTTATTTATTTAAGAAAGGAGACATTAACAAAACTGTTGGATAGGAGGGGTACAGTTCCACACAATTCCCACCACCCGATCTCCATATCCCACCCCCTCCCCTGATAGCTTTCCCATTCTCTATCCCTCTGGGAGCATGGACCCAGGGTCATTGTGGGTTGCAGAAGGTGGAAGGTCTGGCTTCTGTAATTGCTTTCCCGCTGAACATGGGCATTGACTGGTTGGTCCATACTCCCAGTCTGCCTCTCTCTTTCCCTAGTAGGGTGGGTCTCTGGGGAAGCGGAGCTCCAGTACACACTGGTGGGGTCACCAGTCCAGGGAAGTCTGGTCGGCATCATGCTGGCATCCGGGACCTGGTGGCTGAAAAGAGAGTTAACATACAAAGCCAAACAAATTGTTGCACAATCATGGACCTAAAGGTTGGAATAGTGCAGATGAAGTGTTGGGGCGGGGGGGAGAGTACTCACTGCAGACTCTTGTGTAATTCTGCTTTCAGGTATATATTTTTCCCTGGTTTATGGACAGTGTGAACATATACTCTATCTCAGGGGACCTGGTTTGGGGACTTTATTGGGGAGTGGACCACTGTTGTTTTCGCTGGGTTATGTTGTTTTCTCCGGGCTGGCTTCACGGGCTGGTAACAGACGACAAGGGACTCATGGCTGAACTGTAGGCAGTATCTCTTTATTCATGCAGGATGCAGCCGAGCTAAGCTAAACTCAAGGTAAAGTACTCTAAAACTCACAATGCTGTCTTTATATATACTTCCCAAGTAGGGTGGAAACAGGATGTGACATAGAGAGGGTGGAGAGAAAAGTGACTGGTGAAAATCAGGGTGTGACAAAGAAGGGATCAGGGTGTGACAAGGAGGGGGGGGTGGAGCAAAAACATATCATGAAACAGTGGGGATTGAACCAATGCCCTGGAGGGAGGTGCTTGTTAACAGCGGTTATGTAAATAGAATGAAGTGGTTATGTAAATAGAATAGTGTTAAGCAGGGGGGATTTAAACCAAATGAAACAGAAGGGGTCTCATGCATACCAACAGACCACCTGGAATGGAATTAGAGAATACTATGAAACGAAAGGTCTCACCCAAGTGATGAAGCTGAAGGGTTGTCATTCCACACCTGAAGTCTCTGGTCACAGTCTGAAGTGAAGCATGCTGGGGTGGCACTTGTTGCATTGATTAGGTTGCAATCTGCGGATGCAATATTATTTGATATGAATTGAGAGAAGCATGCAGGAAAGTGGGCCCCACCCTAAGGTTCCAGGACTGGGGGAAATATAGGCTCTATAGTGGAAATGTGAGGTTCCAGCTGTCTTAGGGTTCAAGAAGACAATGGATAGTTATTGTTATCATCACATTATTTAGTAGTTGGGTTAACTTTGAAAAGTCCCTTTGTTAGGGTTTGCTGTATAATACCCAGCATCTTGTATATAGCAGTGCCACCAGTTGCTTCTGTTCTCCCTCGTCTAGGCTTTTGGAGAGTCAACATATCAAAGACTCGGCCTATATATTAAAAAGACTCAGTCTGTGTTTTAAAAAGTTCTAGACATATGATCAATTTTTCCCCTCTCATATTAATTGAATAGTGGTTTATATGACTACACTTTACTAGGAGTGTACATAAAAACCACTCCCACCACAAAAAGACTGTGTCCCATCCCACCTACCCACCCCCATCCCTCACCCCCTGCTGCCCCGGGAAGCTGAATGTCTACCCTCCCCCTCACCACAGGGTTTTTACTTTGGTGCCTTACTCTTGATTTAATCAGATCCTGTTTTAGTTTCCCTTTCTGTTCTTCTTTCTCAAATTCTGTTGATGAGTGGGATCATCCCATACTCATCTTTGTCTTTCTGACTTAGCTCACTTAACATAATTCCTTCTAGCTCTGTCCAAGATGGGTCAGAGAAGGTGGGTTCATTTTTCTTAATAGCTGCATAGTATTCCATTGTGTATATATACCACATCTTTCTCAGCCACTTATCTCTTGTTGGGCACTTGGGTTGCTTCCAGGTTTTAGCTATTATGAATTGTGCTGCTATGAACATAGGTGTACACATATCTTTTGGATTTGGCATTATGGAATCCTTGGGGTAATCCCCAGGAAAGGAATTACTGCGTCATATGGAAGGTCTATGTCTAGCCTTGTGAGAGTTCTCCAGACTGCTCTCCACAGAGGTTGGACCAATGTACATTCCCACCAGCAGTGCAGAAGGGTTCCTCTGTCCCCACATCCTCTCCAACATTTGTTGCTGCTGTCGTTTTTGATGTATGCCATTCTTACAGGAGTGAGGTGATTATCTCAATGTTGTCTTTATTTGCATTTCTCTGACAATCAGCGACCTGGAACAGTTTTTCATGTTTGTTAGCCTTTTGGATCTCCTATGAAGTGAATGTCTTGTTCATATCCTCTGGCCAATTTTGGATGGGGTCATTTGCTTTTTTGATGCTAAGTTTGCTGAGCTCTGTGTATATTTTGGTTATTAGCCTCTTGTCTGATGTATGGCATGTGAAGATCTCCCATTCTGTGAGGGGTCTCTTTGTGTGATAGTTTCTTTGGCTGTGCAGAAGCTTTTCAATTTGATGTAGTCCCATTGATTTGTTTCTGCTTTAGTCTTCCTTGCAGTTGGGTTTGTTTCATCAAAGATGCCCTTGAGGTTTAGGTGAGAAAGTGTTCCACCAATGTATTCCTCTAGTTATTTGATAGTTTCCGGTCTAACATCCATGTCCTTGATCCATTTGGAGTTGAATTTTGTTTCTGGTGAGATAAGGTGGTTCAACTCCATTCTTCTGCATGTTACAACCCAGTTTTCCAGCAACATTTATTAAAGAGAGCCTCCTTATTCCATTTAATACTTTGGGCCTCCTTATCAAAGATTAGATGTCCATAGGTGTGGCACTGCACTTCTATCTCTATTAAAAAGAAAAAAAATCTCCCCTACAGACTATAACAGCCTCTTAGCTGTGCTCACAAACTACTTTGAATGTTCGCTGAAGGAATTACTGATAGAGGTTTTCTCCTCTCATATATCTTTATTTTTTAAATGTTTTCTATTAGTGATTTAATATTGATTTACAAAAGTATGAGATAATGGGTATAATTCCACACTGTTCCCACCACCAGAGTTTTGTATCCACATTCCCTCCATTGGAAACTGCAGTAGTTTTCCTAAGATCACAGACAGGGGTTGACTATTATTTCTATAACTATATATATATATATATATATATATATATATATATATATATATGTATCTCCATTGTTTTCATATAGTCCTACCTTCTCTTCCTTTCTAAGTCACACCTACAAGTTCCAAGTGACCTTCCTTCCTTTTTTTCTTTTCCTGTTTTTTTTTTTTTTTTCAATTTTCCTGTTCTCTCTCTGGGTCCTTTCTCTGGGTTCTCTCTCTAGGTCCTGATGTAGTTAAGTTCAGAATCCTCTGGTCATCTTCCACTAACATGTCTTCCCCTTTGGGAGTATGGGCCAAAATTCTTTATGGGGTACAGAAGTGGGAGTTCTGGCTCCTGTAATTGCTTCTTCACTGGACATGGGCATTGGCAGATGGATCTATACCCCCAGCCTGTTTCTCTCTTTCCCTAGTGGGATAGGATTCTGGAGAGGTGAGGTTCCAGGACACATTGGTGAGGTCATCTGCCCAAGGAAGTCAGTATGGAATCATAGTAGAACCTGTAACTTGGTGGCTGAAAGGCAGTGAGATATAAAGCAGAACAAAGTGTTTCATAAACTGGAACCAAAAGGTAGGAATTGAGCAGATGAGAATAGGAATCCTAGGGTGGAAAGAAACTAACCAGTCTGTTTTAGGTATGTCCTAAGGGGTCTGTGACTTTGGCAATTTTCTGTTGAGCTTCATAGGTAACATGGAGGCAGACTAAAAATATTGTAAGAGAAGCTCTTGTTTGGGTTTTGTGATCTCTTTCCCTTTCTTTCTCTGTCTTTCTGTTGGAATGGACAATGAATCAGAGCTGTGAAATCATGTACATTCAAGATCCCAGTACTTAAAAAAAAAAAAAAAAACATACTTTTTTTACAATCCTTCTAAAGACTGCCTTTGTTGAGGCCCAGGGGGTGGCACACTAGATTATTAGCATGAGGCCCCTACTTCACTGCATGTGCCAGAGTAAAACTCTGGCATGCTGTTTCTTTCTCTGTTTTTCTATATCTCTCTGTCTCTTTCTCTCAGTACATAAATACATAATAAATAAAAACAGACAAACAAAAAGCAGGGCTGGGCAGTGGTACACCTGGTAGAGTGCACACATAACCAAGTGCAAACACCTGGGCTGAAATCCTCAGTCTCCACCTGCAGGAGAAACACTTCATCAGTATTGAAGTGCAACTGTCTCTGCAGGCATCTCTCTCTCTCACTCTGTGTTTCCTCCCTTCCCTATCAATTTATGTCTGTCTCTATCCAAAAGAAGAGAGAAAAACAGGCCCCCCCCCCCAGCAGTGGATTCTTGGTATAGCCACCAAACCTCAGTGATAACCTTGGTGATAATTTAAAATAAATAAAATAAATAAATAATTAAAGGGGGCAGGTGGTAGCGCAACAGGTTAAGCGCACATGGCATAAAACACAAGGGCCAGCATGAGGATCCAGTTTTAAGCCTCAGGCTCCCCACCTGCAGGGGTGGGGGGAGGGTCACTTCACAAGCGGTGAAACAGGGCTACAGATGTCTGTCTTTCTTTCCCCCTCTCTGTCTTCCCCTCCTCTCTCCATTTCTCTCTGTCCTATCCAACGACAACATCATCAGTAACAATAACAATAATAACTACAACAACAATAAAACAACAAGGGAAACAAAGGGGAAAAATAGCCTCCAGAAGCGGTGGATTCGTGCAGGCACCAAGCCCCAACAATAACCCTGAGGCAAAATAATAAAAAATATTTTAAAAGAGCATCATTGCTATTAAACCTGGATAGAACTACTTCAGGGGCTTAAAAGTTTTGGTCAATATGTTTTGTTTGGAGCTGGTGGTTTGGACATGTAAAAATGTTAATTTTCTCAAAGTAGACAGCAAGCATATCCACACATTCAGAGCCAGACTGAGTAAACACTGAATTTTTATTTAACAAATATTTTCATGGTATATATTGTGCTCTAAACTCTTAAAGCATATTATATCATTTGGTCATCAAAATATCCTAGTGGATTTCTTATTCCCACTTGAGTGGGGAAACCATAAACAAAGGGTATGAGTAACTGTCCCTGTCACTCAGCCAGGAAGTTGACAAGTCAGATATGAACATAACCTGACTGACAACCTTGTTTCTTTATGATAAATAACTTTACACAGCTTAAAAAGTGGGAATTGACATCACATGTCCTTATTTGTATGACCAACCCTGTTTGGGTCTTGGTCTGATATTCGAGTTTTTTGAACATCAGAGGGCAGTTATACTAGCAATAGCTAGAAACTCTTTATTTGCCCTTCCTGTGAATAGCTACAGTGTCAGATAAGCATAAAATAAGTATTTTATAAACTTTATCTCCCAATTCTGTAATATAGGTGGCAGTGGGGTTTCTGTTTGTTTGTTAGTTTTTTTTTTGTTTTTTGCCTCCAGGGTTATTACTGGGGCTTGATGCTTGCACTATGAATTCACTGCTGCTGGTGACCATTTTGTTTCCCTACACCCCTCATTTTGTTGGGTTTGGACAATAAAATGAAGAGAAGAGGATAGAGTAGGAGATAGACAGATGCCTGCAGACCTGCTTTGCTGCTTGTAAAGCATCCCCCTTGCAGGTGGGGATTGAAGGATCGATCCTGGATCCTTGCCCCTTGTGCTTAGTACTATGTGTGCTTAACCAGGTGCGCTACCACCCAGCCCTCCGTGTTGATTTTTTCATAAAGCATTCATTTGACTTGGAGAAAACTGCTGTTTCTGTTTTGTGTTGGTTGCCATCTGACTCAAACTACCTATTACAGGTTTCACTGATAGTTTTCATTAAATCCACTGTTCTTGAGAACTCTGTATCCTAGCATTTTTTTCTTTCAATTTCTGTCACTTCCTTGAAATCACTCCATTTGCAGTATGAAGTTTTCCATATTTTTCACCCCATCCTCCTTTCGTTGCCTCAAAGACACATATATTCTACATTTTCTAATTCATTAGTAATTACAAGTTCTGCATTGTGAATTCTAAAAGAGTTCTGCCTTCCTTCTATTTCGATTGAGGTATTCCACTGATGTGCTTCTTCTGCCCCGTTCCCTTATGAGAAGAAATAGTACTTTCTTTATCACAGTTTAACCTTGGCCTTGGTTGTGAGAAAATCTTGTAATTATTTTTTTTTGTATATTTTAGAATACCATTTTTTTTCTGTAACAATTGAATAGTATTTTTTTTTGTGTGTGTGAAATTGAGCTTCAACAATGTCACCTCGTTTAAGATGTTATAACTTGGCATTTGAGTCTTGCTTGAGAGCCCATAGCATGTTAGAAAGGCTACAGGATTCTCCCGGGACCTCGGATATTAATAGAAAGTCCAAGCAACACTGTCGATCTGCTAGTTGACAGTACTGGAACGCATGGCCGCCATACTGTTTTTCTTACCTCTGTTTATTTTTGACATGTAGATATATAAAAGTAGATTTGGAATCTTCTTGAGATTTCCTCTTTGCTGTAAGTGGATAATGTCATCATCATTTTTGAGCCAAGGGCAAAAGATATTAAGAACGTCTGCTTTTTCTGACCTGATATTTTTTTTTAATTTTTAATTTTCTTTATTGGGGAATTAATGTTTTACATTCAACAGTAAATACAATCGTTTGTACATGCATAACATTTGTCAGTTTTCCATATAACAATACAACGCCCTCTAGGTCCTCTGTCATCCTTCTTGGACCTGTATCCCCCCCCCCCCCCAGAATCTTTTACTTTGTGTGATACACCAATTCCAGTTAAAGCTCTACTTGTGTTTTCTTTTCTGATCTTGTTTTTCAACTTCTGCCTGAGAGTGAGCTCATCCCATATTTATCCTTCTATTTCTGACTTATTTCACTTAACATGAATTTTTCAAGTCCTTCCAAGATTGGCTGAAAACCATTTTTTATAGTTGAGTAGTATTCTATTGTGTATATATTCCACAGCTTGCTCAGCCACTCATCTGTTATTGGACACCTGGGTTGCTTCCAGGTTTTGGCTATTAAAAATTGTGCTGCCAAGAACATGTGTATACATAGATCTTTTTGGATGGGAGTGTTGGGTTCCTTAGGATATATCCCCAGGAGGGGAATTGCAGGATCATAGGGTAGGTCCATTTGTAGCCTTCTGAGAGTTCTCCAGACTATTCTCCACAGAGGCTGGACAAACTGACATTCCCACCAGCAGTGCAGAAGGGTTCCATTGACCCCACACCCTCTCCAGCATTTGCTGCTGTTACCTTTTCTGATGTATGACATTCCCACAGGAGTGAAGTGGTATCTCATTGTTGTCTGTATTTGCATTTCTCTGACAATCAGAGACTTGGAGCATTTTTTCATGTGTTTCTCGGCCTTTTGGATCTCTTCTGTGGTCAACATTCTGTCCATGTCCTCTCCCCATTTTTGGATGGGATTATTTGTTGTCTTGTTGTTGAGTTTGGCAAGCTCTTTATTTATTTTGGTTACTAGCCTCTTGTGTGATCTATGGCATGTAAAGATCTTCTCCCATTCTGTGAGGGGTCTCTTGGTTTGGGTAGTGGCTTCTTTTGCTGTGCAAAAGCTTTTTAATTTGATGTAGTCCCATAGGTTTATGCTTGCCTTAGTCTTCTTTGTAAGTGGATTTGTTTCATTGAAGATGTCTTTAAAATTTATGCTGAAAAGAGTTCTGCCAATATTTTCCTCTAAGTATCTGATAGTTTGTGGTCTAACATCCAAGTCCTTTATCCACTTGGAATTTACTTTTGAATTTGGTGAAATACAGTGGTTCAGTTTCATTCTTCTGCATGTTTCAACCCATCTTTTCCCAATATCCTTTTGTTGAAGAGACTCTGCTTTCCCCATTTAATAGTTTGGACACCTTTGTCAAAGATTAGATGTCCATAGGTGTGGGGGCTTACTTCTGGGCTCTCAATTCTATTCCACTGGTCAGTGTGTCTATTCATGTTCCAGTACCAAGCAGTATTGATTACAATGGCCCTATAATACAATTTGAGATCTGGGAGTGTGATGCCTCCATATCTGTTCTTTCTTCTCAAGAATGTCTTAGCAATTCTTTTTTTTTTCTGGTTCCAGATAAACATTTGTAGTATTTATTCATTATTCTCCAAAAAAATGTGGTTAAGATGTTGATGGAGATAGCATTTAATGTGTATATGGCTCTGGGTAGTATATTCATTCTGACGATGTTAATTCTTCCAACCCATGAACATGGAATATCTTTCCACTTCTTTGTGTCTTTTTCAATTTCCTTGAGTAGTGACTCATAATTTTCAGTATGCAAGTCCTTCGCTTTTTGGTTAGGTTTGGTTTACTCCTAGATATTTTATTGGTTTTGTTGCTATAGTAAAAGGAATTGATTTCTGGATTTCAATTTCTTCTAACTTAGTGTTTGCATAGAGGAATGCCACTGACTTTTGAATGTTAATTTTGTAGCCTGACACCTTATTGTATTTCCTGATGATTTCCAAAAGCTTCTTGCTGGATTCCTTAGGTTTTTCCATGTATACTATCATGTCATCTGCAAATAGGGAGAGTTTGACTTCTTCTCTTCCAATCTGTATCCCTTAAATTCCTTGCTCCTGCCTGATTTCTATGGCAAGAACTTCCATCACTATGTTGAATAGTAATGGTAATAGTGGGCAGCCCTGTCTAGTACCTGATCTGAGTGGAAATGCTTTCAGTTTTTCACCATTGAGTATGATGTTGGCTATAGGTTTGCTATATATAGACTCCACTATCTTCAGGAATTTTCCATCTATTCCCATTTTTTTGTAGTGTTTTGATCATAAGGGGATGTTGTATTTTGTCAAAGGCTTTCTCTGCATCTATTGATATGACCATGTGTTTTTTGGTCTTGCTTTTATTGATGTGGTGGATCATGTTGATTGATTTACGTATATAAACCAACCTTGCATCCCTGGGATAAAGTCCACTTGGTCATGATGAACAATCTTTTTAATATACTGCTGTATCCGGTTGGCTAGAATTTTGTTCAGTATTTTAGCATCTATGTTCATCAGAGATATTGGTCTGTAGTTTTCTTTTTTGGTTGTGTCCCTGTCTGCTTTTGGTATCAGCGTGATGTTAGCTTCATAGAAGCTGGCAGGGAGTATTCCAGTGTCTTCAATCTTCTGGAAGACTTTTAAAAGTAGAGGTATTAGTTCTTCTTTAAAGGTTTTCTAGACTTCATTTGTAAAACCATCTGGTCCAGGGGAGTCGGGCGGTAGTGCAGCGGGTTAAGCACACATAGTGCAAAGCAGAAGGACTGGCATAAGGATCCTGGTTTGAGCCCCCGACTCCCCACTTGCAGGGTATACGTTTCAGAAGTGGTGAAGCAGGTCTCCAGGTTTCTATCTTTCTTTCCCTCTCTCTATCTTCCCCTCCTCTCTCATTTCTCTCTGTCCTATCCAACAACACTGACATCAATAATAACTACAAAAATAAAACAACAAGGGCAACAAAAGGGAATAAGTAAATAAATATTTTAAAAAATACCATCTCATCCAGGACTTTTATTCTTGGAGAGGTTTTTGATAACTGTTTCAATTTCATTAGCTGTAATGGGCCTGTTCATGTTATCTAGTTCCTCTTTACTTAATTTTGGAAGTTCGTAGGTATCTAGGAAATCATCCATTTCTTCCATGTTCTCTAGCTTGGTGGCATATAGTTGTTCATAGAAGCCTCACATGATAATGCTGAATTCCTGTAGTGTCTGTTGTGATATTTCCTTTCATTTATGATCTGATTTCTTTGGGTCTTCTCCCTTTTTTGTTTTGTGAGTCTGGCTAAAGTTTTGTCGATTTTATTCACTCTTCGAAGAAGCAACATTTACTTTCATTAATCTTTTGTATAGTTTTCTTATTTTCAATGTTATTGTTTTCTGCCATCAATTTAGTGATTTCTGTCCTTTTGGTTGCTTTAGGGTTCCATTGTTCTTCTTCTAGGTCTTTAATATGTGCAATCAGGGTGCTTATTTGTACTTTTTTTTTGTTTCCTACTGTGTGCTTATATGGCTATGAACTTCCCTCTGAGTACTGCCTTAGCTGTGTCCCAAATATTTTGATAGCTTGTGTCTTCATTTTCATTGAACTCTCAAAACATTTTCATTTCTTCCTTTATTTCCTCTTTGACCTAGTTAAATTAATTAAGGAGTGTACTGTTGAGCTTCCACGTTTTGGGACTCTTACTAATCTTTTGTTGATTGTTAAGTGTTAGTTTAATTCCACTGTGGTCTGAGAAGATGCTTGGTATGATTTCAGTACTCTTGAGTTTGCTGATGCTGTCTTTGTGGCCTAACATATGGTCTGTCCTTGAGAATGACCCATGTGGACTTGAGTAGAATGTGTATTTCAGTTTCTTGGGATGAATGACTCTGAAAATGTCCAATAGATCTAGTTTATCTATCTCCTCATTTAGCTCCCTCATATTTTTATTGATTTTTTTGCCTGGATGATCTGTCAAGTTGAGAGAGTGGGGTGTTGAAGTCCCCTACTATGACTGTGTTTCTGTTAATATATTTCTGTATCTCTTTCAGTAGATGTTTGATGTATTTAATGGCTTCTCACTGGGTACATAGATGTTAATAATTGTTAAGTCCTCTTGATTGACTGATCCTCTGAGCATTAAGTAGTGTCCATCCCTATCTTTTTAAATTTTATTTATTTATTTAAAGTCTCTCGTGTCAGATATGAGAATAGCTGTTCCAGCCCCTTTTTGTGGGCCATTGGCTTGTATGATAGTTTTCCATTCTTTCACTTTGAGTCTGTGTTTGTCTTGTTGAATTAGGTGGGTCTCCTGTGTATTTCCTGCATAATGTTGGATTGTATTTTCTGATCCAACTTCCTACTCTTTGCCTTTTAATAGGTGAATTAAGGCCACTGACATTTACTGATTTCAATGATTGAAGATATTTTAATGCCATTCTTGTAGATTTTTAGAGTGTTCTGATATATGGCCTATTTATGTGGTCTGTTTATAGGAGACCTTTTAGAACTTCATTCAAGGTAGGCTTGGTGATAGTTGATTCTTTCAACTGTTGCTTATCTGAAAATATTTTTATGCATCCATCTAGTCTGAATGACAGTCTAGCAGGATATAGTATTCTTGGTTGAAAGCCTTTCTCATTAAGCACTTGATAGATATCTTCTCATTTGCCCTGTAGTGTCTGTATGGAGAAGTCTCTGCTAATCTTAGTCCTTGTTTTTCTCTTGCAACCTTCAGGATCCTTTATCCTTATTTCTTTCCATTCTAAATTTGATGTGACTTTAAGTCTTGGTTAATTCTGTTTGGGATCCTGTGGGCTTCTTGAACCTTTATGTCTTTGATGTTGTCTAGACTAGAGAATTTTTTTACCTATTATGGCCTGAAGAATGCTTTCTTCCCCTCCCTCTCTTTCTTCCTCTGGCAATCCAATAATGCATATATTATTTCTTTTGAAGTCATCCCATAGGTCTCTGTTGTTGTTTTCAGTATATTTTAATCTCTTTTTGAGATCTCTTACTTCTTTTTTAGCTGTCTCTAATTCATCCTCGATCTTGCTAATTCTATCTCCAGCCTCATTTATTCTATTCTCTCTCCCCTCTACTGTTTTCTGGAGTTCATCTGTTTTGTTACCCAGTTCTGATACTGTTTTAGTTTGTTCAGCTATTTGTGTTCTTAGCTCAGCTATTTCAGCTTTCAGGTCTCTAATAACCTTGAGATAGTGTTTTTTTCCAGAGTTTCATTTGTTGTTTCTGCATTTTTGATGACAATTCTTTCAAACTCTTTACTCACTCCTGTGATTATTTCCTTAACTAGTGTTTGGATGTTGAACTCATTATTTTGTGCTTCACTCTTTGGGGGGCTTTTAGCTGGACTCTTGTCCTGGCTCATTTCTCCAATATTTCTTCTTGTTGGTTTAACCATTTTACATAGTATGTTATGAGGTCCTTCTGTCAGTACTTTTCAAATTACGGATCACTCTTGCCTGGATTTACGTGTGTTTAAGTAAGGTAATCAAAGAGTTCACAGTTGTGGAAATTGAATGTTGTTGCAATGTTATTTTAATCCCTGAGTTGGAGTTCAGTGGCTTAAAAGCCTCCTTTTTTCTTTTTCTTCCCTGTAGGATATGGTCACCTGAGGGTTTCTAAACTATAAGTAGGCTTCTTAGCTTAATCACTGACTCTTGACCAAGAGATAAAGCAGGGTGGGGCATAGATAACCCAGTGGTTATGCAAAGAAACTCTCACAGCCCCACTGCTAGGCAACCTAGGTATAGATCCTCTCCTGAGTTTCCTGGTTAGTTCTCTGTTCCCTGGTGTCAGCACAGGGCCACTACTCCAGATTCTTATGGCAGTAGCAATGGAGACTCACAAATGCATCTGGTGAGCCCCAGGGGAGTCCTTTCCTCCCTTCAGCTGTCTTTTTGGTGGTGAAACAGAATGGATGTGGTGTCCCAACTGGTAAACTGCTGGACTGTTACCAGCCACTCAATCTCTCCCTATGCTCCTCTCTGTCCAGGTGCCATAGTATTTGCACTCACCGGTGATTTGATGAGTTCCTGAAATCGTTCTAGTCCTGTCTTGTTGAGGTCCCAGGTGGTCTCCTTTGGTATTCCTAGTTGACCTGGGAGAGGAGAGGAAAGGAGAGGAGAGGAGAGGAGAGGAGAGGAGAGGAGAGGAGAGGAGAGGAGAGGAGAGGAGAGGAGAGGAGAGGAGAGAAACACAACAGCTGCTGCTCTGTAGCCCTGTCTCCCTGATAAAAGTTCTTTTACAAAAACTTTTTCATCTTTCAAGTGGTAACTTGCCCTGTGTTTCCATGTTTCTCCACTTAGGTATAGGTTATAGATTGGACACAAATTTGAAACGTTTTAAATCAGTATCAAGAATATTTCAGAGTTTCTTGGTGGTTCCTAATACTACTTGTCTATATTTTGTTAAAAGAATTGATGTACCCTACCTGCAGGAAGAAAGCTTCATGAGTGATGAAGCAGTACTGCAGTGTCTCTCTCCTGCTCACCATGTATCCTCCCCCAACTTCTGTCTGTTCTATCAAATAAAATAAAGTTTTTTAAAAAGGAATTTTTTAGTGCTTAGAGCCACAGTCTTAGAAGTTGGAACTACTTCCTATTCTGTGACTATTTTCATAAATTTCTTTGATCTTTTGTTTGTTTGGATCGACCTTCTTGTGGTGCATCCCGTGAGTACCCATTCATTGGGGAAACTGACGATCCTTCCTAGCCGACTGAATCCACATGGATCCCAGTCACTTTCAAAGCCAGCAACAAGCAGCTCCTGACAGCTTTCAACCTGACGCTGTTGACTGGCTACGGAAGAAGGGCAAACGCTAGAAGAAGATTGCATATAATCATGATAGTAAAGTTCCTTATCATTTCATTTTCTATCTACTTTTAACTATACATTTTGTGTGATATTTATTTTAGTTTTATCTAATGAATGTGATATAGGAAATAAACTTTGTTAGAAGAAACTTACATTTTAATGACAATCCAGAAGTATTACTTTACATCTTACTGACAAAGAAACCAAATCAAAAGACACATCCTAATTTTTAGATATCTGTAATATAACACCTGCTCCATATCTACTGAGTCCCTCAAAGGATAAAGGTATGTAGGTAGAGTAAGAATATTATTAATAACAGACCCACTGAAATAGCTCAGCTGGAAGAACGTTAGACTGAAGAATATGATTAACAACCAACTTCCAGCCAGAAACAATGAAAGAGAGGAGAGAAGTAGAGAAAAAGGATATTCAAAGAGCTGAGCAAAGTAAAAAGTATTGCAGTCAAGCAAAATTATCCCCCAAAATGAGTGTAACATAATGGCATTGTCAGATAAGTGAAAGCAGCCAGAACTCTTTGCTACCTTATCTGCCTTGTAGTAAACACTAGTTTAATTTTATTAGGTGAAAGGAAATGGTATAAGACAATAATGAAAATTCCCCTTAAAGAGCTAGTGATGTTGGGGTCTGGGTAGTAGCACATTGGGTTAAGCACACATAGTAGGAAGCACAAGGACCCACACAAGGATCCCAGTTGGAGCACTGCTCCCCACCTGCAGGGGATCACTTCACAAGTGGTGAAGCAGGTCTGTAGGTTTCTCTCTTCCCTTCTCTATCTTCCTCTCCTCTTTCAATTTCTCTCTGTTCTATCCAATTAAAAAATGGAAAAAATAGCTAGCAGGAGCAGTGAATTTGTAGTGCTGGCACTGAGCTCCAGTGATAACCCTGGAGGCAAAAAGAAAGAAAGTTGTTAATAATAAGCATATATTTTGCTTTAAAATTTAAAAGATATCTGAATAAAATAGTAATTATGGAATATATCTTATGATAAATATGTGTATATACACAAAGGAAGGAGGAGTTAGGGGAATTCATTAAAGTCATTTTTCCATAAATTCTTAAATAAGTTTCATTATTTGTAAAATATATGGTACTGCACGAAAGTCCTATGGACACAAAAATACACACCTGGTGTAATAGCTAGGAAATTAGAGAGAAATTCACTAAGATGCAGGGTACTAAACCAGTTTGCCGGACTCGATCGTATTTCTGTTTACAGTCAATGAACACTTGAGAAATGGGTATATTTTAAAAAGCGGGTGTGGGGATGGAGAGATAGTATAGTAGTAGCATGTGACCCATACATTTGAGAGATCACAGGTTCCATCCCAGGCACCACCAATATAACCAGAGTCAAGCGGTGCTATGTTAAAATTAGTAATAATACTAACAACAGAAATAATAACAATAAGGAGGACAACTAGAGGCAAGTAAATACTGCAGACATAAAGACAGCTACAAATAGAAACATACTCTATGTTCACAGATTGTAAGACTCTGATAAAAGTGGCAGATATCAGGGCCAGGCAGTGGTATACTTGGTTAAGTACACAAGGACCCAGGTTTGAACCCCTACTTCCCTCCTGCAGGGTCAGGAGGCAAGCTTCATGAGTAGTGAAGCATGGCTGCAGATATCTTTATCTCCCTTCCCCCTCTCAGTTTCTCTCTGTCTCTATCTAATAATAAATAATATTTTAAAATTATTTTAAAAGAATAACTGAAAACAAATTTGAGAACAAAGGATAAATGCAGATAATTTATACCATGTACAAAAAATTAATCATAACATTATTCTAGCTTTCAGGGCACCTTTTCTGAACTCTAACTTAAGAAATTGATCTTTATCAACACCTCTTTCTTTTAGATGCAGTGGTAATATTACATCTGAATAATGAACACAATATATAATTCAATTCAATTAATAGCTAGAAACACTGCCTTGAAATCAGAAGAATAACAGGTTATTGTTTCTATAGAACAAAAAAAATCTTCAAGAAATATAGTGACTAATCTAAGGTTCAGTAAATTACAAAGATATCTAAGCAGGCACCTGGAGCTCTGCATTTTAAACTTATTTTAGGGGGTCCCGCAGTAGCGCAGCGAGTTAAGCGCACATGGTGCAAAGTGCAAGGACTGGCGCAAGGATCCCGGTTCGAGTCCCTGGCTCCCCACCTACATGGGAGTCACTTCACAGGCAGTGAAGCAGGACTGCAGGTGTCTGTCTTTCTCTCCCCTTCTGTCTTCCCCTCCTCTCTCCATTTCTCTCTGTCCTAGCCAACAACAATGATATCAATAACAACAACAATAATAATAACCACAACAACGATAAAGCAATAAGGGCAACAAAAGGGAAAAAAATAGTCTCCAGGAGCAGTAGATTCGTGGTGCAGGCACCAAGCCCCAGCAGTAAATCTGGAGGCCAAAAAAAGGGGGGAGTCATGCCATAGCACAGCCGGTTAAGTGCACATGGCACAAAGCGCAAGGACAGGCATAAGGATTATTCTATCCTGCAACTAATGAGCTCATTTAGAGTTGGAGTTTGCTTCTTTTCATGTAGTTTTTCTTTCAGTAGTTCTTGCAAAGCAGGTTTGGTAGTGATGAATTCCTTCAGTTTCTGTCTGTCTAAGAAGGTTTTAAATACTCCTCTATACATGGAAGATAGTTTGGCAAGATAGAGAATTTGTGGCTGGTAATCTTTGTTCTATAGTATAGTAAATATTTTATTCCATTCTCTTCTTGCTTCTAGTGTTTATGGTGAGAAATATAATTTGCTGCTCTGCTTTTGTATGTCAAATTCTTTTTTGTTTGTTTGTTTTCTTTTTCCTCTAGTGGCCTCCATTAGCTTTTATTTGTCTTTGTTTTTGGAAAGTTTTACAATGATGTGTCATAGCATGGGCCACTTTTGAATTATAAGCTCTTTTGGCTTCCTCTATGCTTACGTTTTCAGCATTTCCCAGGTGTGGAAAGTTTTCCTTTGTGACCTCTTTGAATATAATCTCTGCAGTAATTCTTATGTTATTTTTTTTTTTTCTGATGGAGTCTGCTATTTCACCAAGAACTGCTTCATTTTTCCTGAGTCTTTCCTCTCCAACAGTCTTGCCTTCAAAGAGTTATGTTGATTTTTCTTTTCTAACTGTGCTACTCTTATCTTCTAATTGAATTATTCTATTTATGAGACCTCTAATATTAGACCTAATTCCCTTGAGAGCCTCACTGACTTCATGAATTTCTCTTTGAAGTTTTCTTTGTGAATTTTTTAGTTCTTTGGTGATCCGGGAGGTTGGCGCAATGGATAAAGCACTGAGCTCTCAAGCATGAGGTCCTGAGTTCTACCCCCGGCAGCACATGTACCGGTGTGATGTCTGGTTCTTTCTCTCCTCTTAGCATTCTCATTAATAAGTATATAAAATATATTTTTTTAATTTTTAGTTCCTTGGTGTTTGTTATGTTTGGAGTTTCACATTGCCTTTATAAGAAGCTGTCTGAAGTCAGACACTGACAATTTGTCCAGTTCTTTCTGAGCTTCCATAATGTGCTGTCTGTTGTTCCACTAGCAGATGTTGTTGTTTTTATTTAAATGTTCTTGGGGTTGGGGGTGGGGGGTTGGGAGGTGTCTTTTGTCTTCATTTGTGTGGGTTTGCATTGCCTTGTTTTGGACTTCATTCTGGACTCTGGCAATCCACTTCCACTCTTAGAGTAGGTAGCAGAGCTTATGATTCAGAAGAGTGTCCTGTTGTTTCCATGTTCTCTGGACATGCTGTGAGTTCTGTCATGGCTCAGAATGCTGCTTGCTGCCCTGTGTCCACTCCTGGCTTAAACTGCCTTGGTAGAACTCCTCCCCACTCCCCTTCCCGTGAAGAGCACCCACCTGTGGCTCCAGGATTTTCTTCAAACCTTATGGTTTTTCATTTATTTATTTACTGAGGGGGGGGGGGAGGAGGAAGCAGAGTTGTTCTCTTCATATATGGTGCCTGCAATTTTTTTCTTGCTTTGTCTACTTTTTTTTTTCTGATTGTTTCTGATGTAATTTTATAGTTGCTGTTACACCATGACCATGCCCCCAGAAGTGCCATTACTTTTTCCTATAATATGTTTAAGTGAATTCTCCAAATGAAATGGTTGGAATAAGACTAAATATTTGAAGAAATAATGACCTCCAAGTTTTTCAGTATAATTTAAACTATAAATCCATATTGAAGTAGCTCCATGTACCTTGAAGTAGTAAATTAAAAGCCAAAAGAACACCAAGATTTTCATCAAGGCACATTATAATCAAATTATTTACTGTCAGATAAGCAATGAAAAAAACTTCTTAAAAGCAACTGTCAGAGGGGAAAAACAGTACGTAAAGTGGAATAAAAGATAAAAGTGGGTTATTTTTTGTCAATAAAAGTGAGAAGACAATAGATATCTCTAAACGATTAAAAGCAAACAAAAGTGCCAACCTAAAATAATATACTTTAAAATAATGGTGAAATCAAGACATTTTCAGTGTCCCAAGAGAGGGGAGTTAGCAGGGGAAATGCAGGGTTTGCATGTGTGGAGGGAAAAAGAACTTTATCATGGGTAATGCTCTGATCTCTCAGCAATTCTATCTTTTCTGAAGTAAACTAAAATTAATTTTAATGTCTTCTTAGACTTTACATAAAATCAATGAATTCTTTACTCACAGATTGCACTAGCTTAATTAGCAAAAAATCTTTTAAGCATAAATAAATCATAGTAGATATATGAACTTACACAAAGTAATCAACACAAGGGATAGTAATCCAAGTAAATATGAAATAGTTTTCTTCATACTTAAAACTGCTAAAGAGTAAAAAAAAAAAAATCAGAGGAAGAAGAAGAGAATGTGTTTGTAGGCTGGAAACTCTAAATGTGTTAACACTAGTATAAAGGCTGGGAGACAGTGCTTAAGGTAAAGTGTTATAAGCTCTTATGTAATCTCTGTAATGACATAATGTCTCCTGAAGGTAGATTATGATAAAGATATATGCAATCAATAGCAAAACTAGTATGACTGAAAGCTATAGCTAATAAGTCAGAAAAGCTAATAATTGCTATAGCTAATAAGCTATAGCTAATAAGTCAGAATCCGGCATGAAGCCCAGCCAGTCTATCTTGGCATTACTCTCGATCGCACTCTGTCATTTCACAAACATCTCATAAAAACTGCAGCAAAGGTGGGCGCGAGGAATAACATCATTGCAAGACTGACCAGCTCCTCATGGGGCATGAGCGCTTCCACACTACGATCATCCTCTCTGGCATTATGCTATTCCACTGCAGAATACTGTGCCCCAGGATGGTTCCGTAGCCCCCATGTCCGCTTGGTTGATTCCAAATTATATTCCTCCATGAGGATAATTTCTGGAACCATCCGTTCCACCCCAGTTCCATGGCTGCCAGTTCTTAGCAACATCGCCCCGCCAGATATTCGTCGGGATGCGGCATCATCTAAGTTCATTTCCCACATCTACGCTCGACCGGACCTGCCAATATACGTGGATATCTTCGCCCACCCTGTCCAACGCTTGACATCTCGTCACCCAATCTGGTCCCCTACGCCTACACTGAACTTCTCTGTTCCAGACTCTTGGAAACAGAGTTGGCAGTCAGCTGAGGTCAAGAACAAACACCTCATCACAGACCCCTGCAAGCGTCAACCCGGCTTTGACCTAGCACGTTATGATTGGGCCCTCCTCAATCGCTATTGAACAGGCCATGGCCGGTGCGCCGCTATGTTCCATCGCTGGGGAGCCAGAGACAACCCGAACTGCCCCTGCGGCTCCAGACAGACTATGACCCACATAGTCAACGACTGCCACCTCTCCAGATTCAAAGGAGGTCTCGAAACTTTACATCAGGCTCAACCTGACGCTGTTGACTGGCTACGGAAGAAGGGCAAACGCTAGAAGAAGAAAAGTCAGAAAAGTACACCAGTTGAAATCATAAAACTAGTCAAAATGCAGAAAGAAAAAGTGAAAAAGGAAGAAAAAGTGGAAAGGAAAACTATAAAACAAATGGTTTATCTGGTTGGTTAATTTGATGGTTCACTTTTATTAGAATGAAAATACCGGGAGAAGGATAGAAGAAAGCCAGAGTGTATTAACATCAAATCATGTGTGTGTCAGAGAAAATATTTCCAAAAAAAAAAAAATCTGTTTTATGATGGTTTACACAGTGTTATTGACTTTATTTGAATGCATGATTAATATACTTAACTTTAAAGAGTACACTTAGACATGATTAAGATACTAAATTTTATGTGTGTTTTCATATGAATAAAACATTTTGATCTGTTGTGTTTCCCTATATGCAGAGGCATACACAGAGATAAGTATGCACATAAGTTTATGCAAGACTGTAGGATAATGGGAAATGGTGCCAAAGTTGACAACAAGGTTAGAGCATTGGATCAGGGCAGAGAGTAGCTCCTATTTGTTTTAAACATAGCCACCCACCTCTGGTTTCTGGTGGGACTGGGGTTTGGACCTGAACCTCTGGTGTCTCAGGCATGAAGGCCTTTCTGCATAGCCACTACACTAAGTAGCCAGTCTGCTCAAAGAAAATGTATTCTTAAAACAATAGCAAATAGGGTAATTACATCTGTGGAATAGACTATAGCTTCCAAAATTAGATGTACTCATATGTAATCAGTTATAGCTAACCTTAAATGTAAAACTTAGAACTATAAAACTTCTAGGGAAAAATTAAGCTTTTTTTTTTTTTTTGCCTCCAGGCTTATCACTGGGGCTTGGTGCCTGCACTGCGAATCCACTGCTCCTGGAGGCTATTTTTTTTCCCCCTCTTGTTGCCCTTGTTGTTTATTATTGTTGTTATTATTGTGCTTATTGCTGTCTTTGTTGTGGGGTAAGACAGAGAGAAATGGAGAGAGGAGGGAAAGACAGAGAGGGAGAGAGAAAGACAGACACCTGCAGACCTGCTTCACCATCTGTGAAGTGATGCTCCTGCCAGGGACTCGAAACGGGATCTGTAAGCCCCCTCTTCTTCTTCTTCTTTTTCCTACCTTGGGTTAAGGAAACACTTCTTAGAATCAAAACCAGCAACATGCTTAGTAAAAATAAATTTCTAGAAATTAAGTTCTGATTTTCTCTTTAACTATTTATATGTCCACTCAACCAGGTGCACCACCACTCAGTCCAAGGTCTTCTTTTCTTTCCTTTCCTTTCCTTTCCTTTCCTTTCCTTTCCTTTCCTTTCCTTTCCTTTCCTTTCCTTTCCTTTCCTTTTCTTCCCTTCTCTTCCCTTCTCTTCCCTTCCCCTCCCATCCCTTCCCCTCGCCTCCCTCCCCCTCCCCTTCCTCCCCTCCCCTCCCTCTCCCCTCTCTCCTCCCCTTCCCTCCCCTTCCCTTCCCTAACCTTCCTTTTCCACCAGAGTTACTGCTGGGGCTCCTTACCTGTACTGTGAATCCACTGCTCCTGCAGGTTATTTTTTCCCTTTTGTTGCCCTTGTTTTTGTTATTGTTGCCATTGCTGTTGTTGTTGTTAGACAGGACAGAGAGAAATCGAGAGAGGAAAGGAAGACAGAAAGAGACACCTGCAGACCTGCTTCACCACGTGTGAGGTGACCCCCCCTGCAGTTAGGGAGGCGGGGGCTCAAACCGGGACCCTGACTTTGTTCCATCAATTTTGAGCAATGTGTGCTTAGCCACTGCACTCTTGCCGGGCCCCGCCCCACTCCAAGGTCTTGTTTTCTTTTTGTTTGTTTGTTTGTTTTCTTTTCTGATTTTTTTTATTGGGGAATTAATGTTTTACATTCAACATTAAGTACAATAGTTTGTACAAGCATAACATTCCCCAGTTTCCCATATAACAATACAACCCCCACTAGGTCCTCTGAATCCTTCTTGGGCCTATATTCTCCCCACCCACCCATCCCAGAGTCTTTTACTTTGGTGCGATACACCAATTCCAGTTCAGGTTCTACTTGTGTTTCCTTCTCTGATCTTGTTTTTCAACTTTGGACTGAGAGTGAGATCATCCCATAGTCATCCTTCTGTTTCTGACCTATTTCACTCAACATGATTTTTTTCAAGGTCCATCCAAGATCGGCTGAAAAAGGTGAAGTCACCATTTTTTACAGCTGAGTAGTATTCCATTGTATATATATACCACAACTTGCTCAGCCACTCATCTGTTGTTGGACACCTGGGTTGCTTCCAGGTTTTGGCTATTACAAATTGTGCTGCCAAGAACATATGTGTGCATAGATATTTTTGGATGGATATGTTGTGTTCCTTAGGATATATCCCCAGGAGAGGAATTGCAGGATCATAGGGTAGGTCCATTTCTAGCCTTCTGAGAGTTCTCCAGACTGTTCTCCACAGAGGTTGGACCAATTGACATTCCCACCAGCAGTGTAGGAGGGTTCCTCTGACCCCACACCCTTTCCAGTATTTACTGCTGTTACCTTTTCTGATGTATGACATTCTCACAGGAGTGAAGTGATATCTCATTGTTGTCTTTATTTGCATTTCTCTGACAATCAGAGACTTGGAGCATTTTTTCATGTGTTTCTCGGCCTTTTGGATCTCTTTTGTAGTGAATATTCTGTCCATGCCCTCCCCCCATTTTTGGATGGGGTTATTTGTTGTCTTGTTGAGTTTGGCAAGCTCTTTTTATATGTTGGTTATTAAACTCTTGTCTGAGGTATGGCATGTAAAGATCTTCTCCCATTCTGTGAGGGTCTCTTGGTTTGGGTAGTGGCTTCTTTTGCTATGCAAAAGCTTTTTAATTTGATGTAGTCCCATAGGTTTATGCTTGCCTTAGTATTCTTTGTAAGTGGATTTGTTTCATTGAAGATGTCTTGACTAGGAGACCACGGTGCCAGACCGTGTCATAGGCTGCTGTGAGATCAACAAAGACAGCACCCATCTTTAAATTCTTCTGGAATCCATTTTCAATGTAAGTTGAAAGGGCCAGGGCTTGTTCGCAGGTAGATCTTCCTGGGCGGAAACCAGCTTGGGCGGGTGATAGGAATTTCTCTGTAAGATGAGAAATATGTGACAGAAGCAGCCTCTCAAGAAGTTTGTAACACATGGAGAGGAGAGAAATTGGTCTATAGCTGGTGGCCAGTGTTGGGTCTTTCTTTGGTTTCAAAACCGCTATAATCTTCGCACGACGCCAAACGTTGGGCATAGACTCAGATTCCAAGATGTGGGACAGGAATGAAGCGAGCCACTTCTTTGCCGCGGGACCCAGGTTAAGAATGAGTTCTGGGGTGATGTTATCATAGCCAGCAGCTGTTCCTGGTTTAACCCTCTTCAAAGCATCTTCCAGTTCAGACAGTGTAAAGGGAGAGAGTTTTGGAGATGGACAAGATAACCGGAAGTGGGATGACCACTCATGGGAAATTTCTCTTTTCCAGACTGGGTCGATCTTAGCACGTCCAACTTGAATTAGGTGACTGGCCACTGAGTTTGGAGAGACGGGAGGATGGGAGACGGGAGGGGGTTGGCTACCGGCACCAAGTCTGTGAAAAAGCTTCCAGGCCTTCCTACTTGAGTGGGTGAAGTTCAGACTTTCCGTGAGTTGTTGCCAGCGGGCTTGGCGTGCTGCATCCAGGGAGGCAATGAGATGGTCAGCCACATCTGGGTCGCCTGACTCCGACTCATCATACTGCTTTAGTAGTTGCTTGCATTCAGCATCAAGACAAGGTGTATAGTTAGCACGTCTCCCACGAGGAATGGCTTGGGAAGCTGCTTTGAAGATGGCTTGGCAGAAGCGCCTGTAGGAATCTTCAGAGGGGATAGAGTTAATTGGAATTGCAGGAATAGATTTGTTGGTAAGATCACTGAACAGACGCCAGTTTGCTTTCCAAAAGTTCCATCTTAGTTTCTCCGAGCACAGAATCATTGGGAGCTGGAGACCAATGTGGATGATAGCTGGGCGGTGATGACTGTGCGGGAAGATCTTGAGAACGTGTCTTGTAGCGGGAAAGGCTTGGCCGTTGACTGTGCTAATCCAGCACAGGTCGGGTGACTAGTCTTTACTCCATCTAGCACTGTGAAAAGAGCCTAGTTGTTTGGGATCGTATAATAGGGAGAGGTCATTCGCTGAAGCCCAGTCGGCTAAGATAGAGCCGTCAGCACGAGTGGAGGAATATCCCCAGTCTTGGTGATGACTATTAAAGTCTCCAACGTAAACGGCTGGGTGATTCGGGCTAGGGAGGACCTCATTATCCCATGAGGCACTGGGAGGCTTATATACGTTGACGAGCTGAATAGTTCCAATAGTAATGGAGTCGTAGAAGGTCGAAGAGGCCGTATGGTAAACGTCAAGATCTAGTTAAGATCTCAAGATGCCTGCCTCCATGGGTGGCCAACACTATATTGTTTCTTCTCCAAAACAGAAGATTCTGGTGCATCTGGTGACAAGTCTAGCAGATGGAGACTTGTCTCAAGTGGTCTCCCCCAGGGCTCTGTTCTGGCTCCTACGCTATTTAATATTTACATCAATGACCTCCCAGAAACTTCTTCAAGGAAGTTCATCTATGCTGATGGCATCTGCTGTGCAACTCAGGCATCCAAGTTCGACATCCTCTAGGAAACACTCACGAAAGACATGTCTCTGATATCTGATTACTGTAAAAAATGGCGACTAATCCCTAGCACTGCAAAAAAGGTATCATCTGTTTTCCATCTACACCATGCCTTGGCCTCGCGTGAGCTTAATGTGCAGCTTGGCGATATGAGAATTCGGCACGAAACCCAGCCAGTCTATCTTGGCGTTACTCTCGATCGCACTCTGTCATTTCACAAACATCTCATAAAAACTGCAGCAAAGGTGGGCGCGAGGAATAACATCATTGCAAGACTGACCAGCTCCTCATGGGGCATGAGCGCTTCCACACTACGATCATCATCTTTGGCATTATGCTATTCCACTGCAGAATACTGTGCCCCAGTATGGTTCCGTAGCCCCCATGTCCACTTGGTCGATTCCAAATTATATTCCTCCATGAGGATAATTTCTGGAACTATCCGTTCCACCCCGGTTCCATGGCTGCCAGTTCTTAGCAACATCGCCCCGCCAGATATTCGTCGGGATGCGGCATCATCTAAGTTCATTTCCCACGTTTACGCTCGACCGGACCTGCCAATATACACAGATATCTTCGCCCACCCTGTCCAACGCTTGACGTCTCGTCACCCAATCTGGTCCCCTATGCCTACACTGAACTTCTCTGTTCCAGACTCTTGGAGACAGAGTTGGCAGTCAGCTGAGGTAAAGAACAAACACCTCATCACAGACCCCTGCAAGCGTCAACCCGGCTTTGACCTAGCACGTTATGATTGGGCCCTCCTCAATCGCTATCTAACAGGCCATGGCCAGTGCGCTGCTATGTTCCAGCGCTGGGGAGCCAGAGATGACCCGAACTACCCCTGTGGCTACAGACAGACTATGACCCACATAGTCAACGACTGCCACCTCTCCAGATTCAAAGGAGGTCTCGAAAGTTTACATCTGGCTCAACCTGATGCTGTTGACTGGCTACGGAAGAAGGGCAAACGCTAGAAGATGAATTGAATATGTCTTTAAAATTTATGCTGAAAAGAGGTCTGCCAATATTTTCCTCTGAGTATCTGTTAGTTTGTGGTCTAACATCCAAGTCCTTTATCCACTTGGAATTTATTTTTGTATTTGGTGAAATACAGTGGTTCAGTTTCATTCTTCTGCATGTTTCAACCCATTGTTTCCAACACCATTTGTTGAAGAGACTCTGTTTTCCCCATTTAATAGTCTGAGCCCTTTGTCAAAGATTAGATGTCCATAGGTGTGGGGGCTCACTTCTGGGCTCTCAGTTCTATTACACTGGTCAGTGTGTCTATTCATATTCCAGTACCAAGCAGTATTGATGACAATGGCCCTATAATACAATTTGAGATCTGGGACTGTGATGCCTCCAGTTCTGTTCTTATTTCTCAAGATTTTTTTGGCAATTCTAGGTCTTTTCTGGTTCCAGATAAACATTTGTAGCATTTGTTCTATTCTCCTAAAAAATGTGCTTGGGATCTTGATGGGGATAGCATTAAATTTGTATATGGCTCTGGGTAGTATATTCATTTTGATGATGTTAATTCTTCCAACCCATGAACATGGAATATCTTTCCACTTCTTTGTGTCTTTTTCAATTTCCTTGAGTAGTCATTCATAATTTTCAGTATGCAAGTCTTTCACTTCTTTGGTTAGGTTTACTCCTAGATATTTTATTGGTTTTGTTGCTATAGTAAAAGGAATTGATTTCTGGATTTCAATTTCTTCTAACTTAGTGTTTGCATAGAGGAATGCCACTGACTTTTGAATGTTAATTTTATAGCCTGACACCTTACTGTATTTCCTGATGATTTCCAAAAGCTTCTTGCTGGATTCCTTAGGTTTTTCCATGTATACTATCATGTCATCTGCAAATAGGGAGAGTTTGACTTCTTCTCTTCGCATCTGTATCCCTTTAATTCCTTGCTCCTGCCTGATTGCTATGGCAAGAACTTCCAACACTATGTTGAATAGTAACAGTGAAAGTAAAGTGGGCAGCCCTGTCTAGTACCTGATCTGAGTGGAAATGTTTCCAGTTTTTCACCATTGAGTATGATGTTGGCTATAGGTTTGCTATATATAGATTCCACTATCTTCAGGAATTTTCCATCTATTCCCATTTTTGGAGTGTTTTGATCATAAAGGGATGTTGTATTTTGTCAAAGGTTTTCTCTGCATCTATTGATATGACCATGTGGTTTTTTTGTCTTGCTTTTGATGATGTGGTGGATCACACTGATTGATTTACATATATTAAACCAACCTTGCATGCCTGGGATAAACCCCATTTGGTCATGATGAACAATCATTTTAATATACTGCTGTATCCAGTTGGCTAGAATTTTGTTCAATATTTTAGCATCTATGTGCCACACCTGTCTGGCCAGATAGGCAGGCCACGACCGCGGTGTGACAAAACAGTGCGGGTGACCTGGTTAGGGAACCGGACAGGGGCCTTACAAGCTCCTGTACGGTAGACCGTACCCAAGATAGGTGGTGGACAGAAGCCTGGATATTTGTGTGGACGGATCCCTGGGTCTCCCGGTTGGCGGAAAGGCCTTGGAGGGCTAGGTGGACTTGGTTTCGCTTCTGAAAGCTTACTGTTGTTGTTTATCATGCTTTATGCAGGCCACCCAGGGAATGTCCAGGAGACTCCGGAGACGCTTACAGTGCAACCCCCCAAGTCTAGTCTGGACATTCCAGATGGGACCCCACTGGATGAAAAGCCCCTTACAACAGTAAATCCCAGCACTTCAAGCCCCAATGACTTGGCTATCCAGGTTGAGCAAGGACTGAGCACTATTCTCAGAAATATTACATTCAATCATACAGACAATGGTCCTTTAGCTTTCCCAGGAAACATGTTACATAGCAACCCTGAAATGCACCTGCATATTGTCTTAGGTAGTTTACAGGAAAGTGAGCTTGGCTTAAGGATCAGAGCAAGGCGCCGTGTTCCCACTAGTGCCCCCCCCCCTATTCTGGGTATTAAGGTCCAGTGCTTGGAAGGAGAAAGAATAGCCCTTTGGATAAATGAGAGCAGTGAAAGCATTTAGTTCTTACTGATAAATTGACTTTTGTCTGAAACCAAAGGGATGTGGTTAATAACCCATGAAAGAACAGTATGGCTGTGCTTTCGTTTTGTTGGTAGTTGTATGCCTTCAGTTCCTCCTGTCTGTGTTACTTATAAAAAATGTACCCTGCGTACTTTGTGGTCAACTGACTTGGCCAGCTTTTGATTTATGCTTCTTTGTTATGCTATTATAAAAAGAATCTCTATATCAGTAAAAGATCGCAGCAGCATTGAAACTCATGTGTCTCAGTGTTGTCTGTCGCGCCGAATCCACCTCCCACCTATAAGTCTCATTCTCCCTGGATCGGCCTGCTGAGCCCCCAGTTGGGTGGTCGGCGGCACCTGGCGCCTGGAACAGGGACTTGAAGACAGGATGGAGAATCTCCCATCTGGATCCCAGATCGACTCATCAGGCACGTCGCGACGCCACAACCGAAACCGAAAGAAGATGAAGCAGCTACGGAGGAAACTGCTGAAGTGCACACTGACGCCGCAGCCGATGGCGGGATCGCTCCCAACCATGAGCCAGATACAGCGGTTGATCCAAGTGGCCACGCAGGCAGTGCATGAGGAGGGGAAACCCCCTTCTATGGCTAATATTTTCCTTGCTTGCATGCTTTTACTTTCAGCAGTTCCAACACAAGGTGATTCATATTGGGCATATGTTCCAAAACCTCCATTAATTCATCCCGTTACGTGGCAGGAAAGAGAGCATATAAAGGTTATGACTAATGTGTCTGATATTCTAGGGGGAACTCCAATATTCTCTGTGGGCCCAATAAAGTCTTCCACATTAACTTACGAGGGCAGAGCAGACTCCGCCCCTATATGCTTCAGCCTCTTAGGCTTCTCAATCTCTGGTTGCTTACCAGTGGCATATAGGACCTTTGTGACTGACGCCCCGGAGTCTGTGGAAAAACCAACACCTGACCCATCACTGACTGTCTGCATAAATATAAAAATCAAGACTCTCAGTGGATATATGATGATCAGACCCCTAATTGGCTCTCGTGTGGATTCCAGAAAAGGGGAATCCCCTATGTGGTTACAGGAACTAACACTACAGTATGGGACTTTTCGGTCTCATCTCCTAATTATAATCAAGCTGGTTATTTTAAAAATAATAGTGAAAAGTTTAATAATTATAACTCCAAAGACAAAGTTATTCATAGATTTTTTACAGCAGGCTTTGTGGAACCTGTTTGGATAACTAAGAACACCGACGGTTCCTCCTTAATGCAAATGGATCTGTTCAGATTGGCTGCTGCAGCAGATATGATTTTATGGACCAAACCAAAAGCTACACACCCTGAGCCAATAGGAGCTAGGGCATGTGTTGGGTATCCCTTTGGCATTTTGATGGCAAAACGCTCTTTCTTCTCAGTCTGCCCCATTTCAAGCAACTCATACCATATTAAATGTCTACAATGTGTTCTAACAAATTGCATGGAAAATGATTTTAAAAAGGAGTTTGATGTTATGCTGTTAGTAAAAAGACCTGCTTATGTTATGATGCCTGTAGACCTTAAACAGGAAGCATGGTTTGAGGATACAGGACTCATGGTTGTACAAAGACTAAATGAATTATTGCGGCCAAAAAGATTTGTGGCAGCACTTATCCTAGGAATTTCAGCCTTAATAGCTATCCTTACCTCTTTCGCCGTTTCGACAACAGCTTTAGTAAAAAACATCCAGACAGCCCATTTTGTGAATGACATGCATAGGAACATTTCCTTAATACTTGCTGAACAGCATATTATAGATAAAAAGTTAGAAGCAAAACTCAACGCTCTTGAGGAAGTGGTTATAGCCCTGGGGCAGGATGTAGCTAACATAAAAGCTAGAATGGCAACAAAGTGTCACGTCTCCTTTAAGTACATTTGCGTCACCCCAGCTAAATATAATGATACAGAAAATTGGAATAAGACAAAAGCACATTTACTAGGAATCTGGAAAGATAATGATTTAACTCATGATTTTCAGGAGGTGCAAGATTATATCACTGCTACCAGCACTGCTCATTTAAATAATTTTGGATTCGAATCCCTAGCTCAGCAGCTCTATGAGAATGTCTCTGCTCTCAATCCTTTCACTTGGTGGCATTATGCAATAGTGGCAGCTGTTGCCCTAATAATAATCATAGTGGTTTTCATGGTGTTTCCTTGTCTTTTCAGAGCTCTCCTATTGGCCATCAAAACCACCCGGAGGGACCTAGAGGAATTCCGTCTTAAAAACAAAAAACCGGGAACTGCCACACCTGTCTGGCCAGATAGGCAGGCCACGACCGCGGTGTGACAAAACAGTGCGGGTGACCTGGTTAGGGAACCGGACAGGGGCCTTACAAGCTCCTGTACGGTAGACCGTACCCAAGATAGGTGGTGGACAGAAGCCTGGATATTTGTGTGGACGGATCCCTGGGTCTCCCGGTTGGCGGAAAGGCCTTGGAGGGCTAGGTGGACTTGGTTTCGCTTCTGAAAGCTTACTGTTGTTGTTTATCATGCTTTATGCAGGCCACCCAGGGAATGTCCAGGAGACTCCGGAGACGCTTACAGTGCAACCCCCCAAGTCTAGTCTGGACATTCCAGATGGGACCCCACTGGATGAAAAGCCCCTTACAACAGTAAATCCCAGCACTTCAAGCCCCAATGACTTGGCTATCCAGGTTGAGCAAGGACTGAGCACTATTCTCAGAAATATTACATTCAATCATACAGACAATGGTCCTTTAGCTTTCCCAGGAAACATGTTACATAGCAACCCTGAAATGCACCTGCATATTGTCTTAGGTAGTTTACAGGAAAGTGAGCTTGGCTTAAGGATCAGAGCAAGGCGCCGTGTTCCCACTAGTGCCCCCCCCCCTATTCTGGGTATTAAGGTCCAGTGCTTGGAAGGAGAAAGAATAGCCCTTTGGATAAATGAGAGCAGTGAAAGCATTTAGTTCTTACTGATAAATTGACTTTTGTCTGAAACCAAAGGGATGTGGTTAATAACCCATGAAAGAACAGTATGGCTGTGCTTTCGTTTTGTTGGTAGTTGTATGCCTTCAGTTCCTCCTGTCTGTGTTACTTATAAAAAATGTACCCTGCGTACTTTGTGGTCAACTGACTTGGCCAGCTTTTGATTTATGCTTCTTTGTTATGCTATTATAAAAAGAATCTCTATATCAGTAAAAGATCGCAGCAGCATTGAAACTCATGTGTCTCAGTGTTGTCTGTCGCGCCGAATCCACCTCCCACCTATAAGTCTCATTCTCCCTGGATCGGCCTGCTGAGCCCCCAGTTGGGTGGTCGGCGGCATCTATGTTCATGAGAGATATTTGTCTCTAGTTTTCTTTTTTGGTGTGTCCCTGTCTGCTTTTGGTATCAGAGTAATGTTAGCTTCATAGAAGCTGGCAGGGAGTATTCCAGTGTCTTCAATCTTCTGGAAGACTTTTAAAAGTAGACGTATTAGTTCTTCTTTGAAGGTTGTAGAATTCATTTGTAAAACCATCTGGTCCAGGACTTTTATTTTTTGGGGGGTTTTTGATAACTGTTTTAATTTCATTTGCTGTGATGTGCCTGTTCATGTTATCCACTTCCTCTTTACTTAGTTTTGGAAGTTGGTAGGTATCTAGGATATCATCCATTTCTTCTAGTTTCTCTAGCTTTGTGGCATATAGTTAGTTGTTCATAGAAGCCTCGGATGATATATTGAATTTCTGTGGTGTCTGTTATGATATCTCCTCTTTCATTTACTGTCCGATTTATTTGGGTCTTCGCCCTTTTTTGTTTTGTGAGCCTGGCTAAAGATTTGTCGATTTTGCTTACTCTTTCAAAGAACCAACATTTACTTTTGTTGATCTTTTGTATGGTTTTCTTATTCTCAGTGTTATTTATTTCTGCCCTAACTTTAGTGATTTCTGTCCTTCTGGTTGCTTTAGGGTTCCTTTGTTGTTGTTCTTCTAGGTCTTCAAGATGTGCAATCATATTATTTATATGTGCTTTTTCTTGTTTTCTAATGTGTGCTTGTATAGCTATGAACTTCCCTCTTAGGACTGCTTTAGCTGTGTCCCAAATGTTTTGACAGCTTGTGTCTTCATTTTCATTGACGTCTCGAAACATTTTGATTTCTTCCTTAATTTCCTCTTTGACCCAGAGGTTGTTAAGAAGTATACTGTTGAACTTCCACATTTTGGGACTATAACTAATCTTTTGTTGATTGTTAAGTGTTAGTTTAATTCCACTGTGGTCTGAGAAGATGCTTGGGATGATTTCTGTGCTCTTGAATTTGCTGATGCTGTCTTTGTGGCCTAACATATGGTCTGTCCTTGATAATGACCCATGTGGATTTTAATAAAATGTGTATTCCAGTTTCTTGGGTTGAATGACTCTGAAATTGTCCAATAGTTCTAGTTTATCTATCTCTTCATTTAGCTCGCTTATGTCTTTATTGATTTTCTGCCTGGATGTTCTGTCAAGTTGAGAGAGTGGGGTGTTGAAGTCCCCTATTATGACTGTGTTGCAGTTAATATATTGCTGTAGCTCTTTCAGTAGACGTTTGATGTATTTAGATGGCTTCTCACTGGGTGCATAGATGTTAATAATTGTTAAGTCCTCTTGATTGATCCTCTGAGCATTAAGTAGTGTCCATTCCTATCTTTTTTAATCTTATCTATTTTAAAGTCTATCATGTCAGATATGAGAATAGCTGTTCCTGCCCTTTTTTGTGGGCCATTGGCTTGTATGATAGTTTTCCATCCTTTCACTTTAAAGTCTGTGTTTGTCTTGTTGAGTTAGGTGGGTTTCCTGTAGACAGCATATTGTTGAGTTGTGTTTTCTGATCCATCTTCTTACTCTGTGTCTTTTAATAGGTGAATTCAGGTCATTGACATTTATTGATATCAAAGATTGAAGATATTTTAATGCCATTCTTGTAGAGTTTTAGAGTGTTCTGATATATGTCCTATTTATGATGGTCTGACTGTTTATAGAAGACCTTTCAGAGCTTCTTTCAGGGCAGGCTTGGTGATAGTTGATTCCTTCAACTGTTGCTTGTCTGAGAAGGTTTTGATGCCTCCATCTAGTCTGAATGACGGTCTAGCAGGATATAGTATTCTTGGTTTAAAGCCTTTCTCATTGAGCACTCGATAGATATCTTGCCATTCTCTTCTGGCCTCTAGTGTTTGTGTGGAGTAGTCTGCTGCTAATCTTATGGGTTTTCCTCTGTAGGTGACTGTTTTTCTCTTGCAGCCTTCAGGATCCTTTCTTTATCCTTATTCCTTTCCATTCTAAATATGATATGTCTTGGTGTCTTTAAGTCTGGGTTAATTCTGTTTGGGACCCTCTGGGCTTCTTGAATCTTTATGTCTTTGATGTTGTCTAGACTAGAGAAGTTTTCAGCTATTATGGCCTGAAGAATGCTTTCTTCTTCTCCCTCTATTTCTTCTTCTGGTAAGCCAATAATGCGTATATTGTTTCTTTTGAAGTCATCCCATAGGTCTCTGTTGTTGTTTTCAGCATCTCTTAATCTCTTTTTGAGATCTCTTACTTCTTTTATAGTTGTGTCTAATTCATCCTCGATCTTGCTAATTCTGTCTTCAGCCTCATTGATTCTATTCTCTCTGTCCTCTATTGTTTTCTGGAGTTCATCTATTTTGTTACCCAGTTCTGATACTGTTTTAGCTTGTTCAGCTATTTGTGTTCTTAGCTCAGCTATTTCAGCTTTCACCTCTCTAATAACCTTGAGATAGTTAGTGTTTTTTTCCAGAGTTTCATTTGTTGTTCCTGTATTTCTGATTACAAATCTTTCAAACTCTTTACTCACTCCTGTGATTATTTCCTTAACTAATGTTTGGATGTTGAACTCATTATTTTGTGCTTCACCCTTTGGGGGGCTTTTAGCTGGACTGTTGTCCTGGTTATTTCTCCAATATTTCTTCTTGTTGGTTTACCCATTTTATATATTATGTTCTGAGTTCCCTCTCTTAGTACTTTTTAAATTTTCAAATTGATTTGTGTCTAAGTAAGGTAATTAAAGGGTTCACAGTGTTGGAAGTTAACAGTTGTTTGTATTTTAATCCCTGACTTAGAGCTCAGTGATTTAAAAGCCTCTTTTTTTTTTTTCTCTCTTCTCTGTAGGCTATGGGAGCCTGAGGGCTTCTAACTTAATCACTGACTCCTAACCAAGAGATAAGGCAGGGTGTGGCAGAGATAGTCAGGTGGTTATGCAAAGGGACTTTCACAGCCCCACAGCTATGCCAAGGAGATATAGGTCTTCTCCTGAATTTCCTGTTTAGATCTCTGTTCCCTGGTGTCCCTCCCTGCTGCTGCTCCAGATTTTGAGGGCAATAGCAATGGAGACTCAGAGTTGCACTTGGTGAGTCTCCGGGGAGTCCTCTCCTCCCTTCTGCTGTCCCCTTGTTGGTGGGACAGACTGGAGGCCTCACTGGTGTTTGCACTCACCGGTGATTTGGTGGGTTCCTGTAGTCATTCTAGTCCTGTCTTTTTTCAGTCCCAGATGGTCTCCTTTGGTATTCCTAGTTGATCAGGAAAGGAGAGGAGAGGAGAGAAACAGCTCTGGTGCTGCTTGTAGCCCTGCCCCCAGAAGTCGGATATCAAGGTCTTGTTTTCTAAAGACAGCTGAAAAAATGCAAATTCAGGAGTCAGACTGTAGCTCAGTGAGTTAAGCTCATGTGGTTCAAAGTGCAAGGACCAGCTCAAGGATACAGTTTCCAGCCCCTGGTTCGAGCCCCCAGCTCCCCAGCTGTAAGGGAGTCGCTTTACAATCGGTGAAGCAGGTCTGTAGGTGTCTTTTTCTCCCCCTCTGTCTTCCCCTCTACTTTCCACTCCTCTCTGTCCTATCTACCAGCCACAACGTTAATAACAACAACAATAACTACAACAATAAAAAGGGCAACAAAAGGGAAAATAAATAATTAAATGTAAAAAAAACTTAAAAAAAGAAAATACAAGTTCAAATTAGAATTTATACAAAGCTTATACAACTTGTATCCAACACATGATGAAAACTCAAAACTCATTTATTAAGAAACAACTAAGACACTAGTTCTCTTATTTCCAGTCTTTTCTTGGATGTCAAAGCTTAGGCCAGGGAGAGAGAGAATAGGAGACTAATGTAAATGTATTTTTTCTTACAGTTTATACCCGCAGTAATATGGAAGCTCATCTCACACACAGGGAGGTTAATAAGTTCCCTGGTTTCTATAGCTCTCAACATTTCAAGTTTGGAGTTCTTTTGTTAAGACACTGGTTTCTAGCTGCTAATGTCTCTCAGTTTCTAGTCCCAGAAATCTCCATTAACTCACCTCACTTTTCTTACACTACCAGTGAGTTTCTTTCAAAAGGTTCAGAAATGACAAGACTTTTGGTCATGCTTCTACAATGAGCCAGTGGCAATACCCATTCCACCCAGGACTTGAGGACCTCAAGATCAGTGATCTTCCTGCTGCTGGGTGGCAAGTGACTGTGTGTGGGCCTCTTCTATAATGCACTTGAGTAAGTCCTTCAGTCTGTCAGGGATGCAGAGGACATCTCCAAGATCCTTTTCATTCTAACTTTCTATTTTCTTTTCACTTCTCCTTTTGCCCTTGGTAGAGGGGGGAAAAGAAGAGGGTGGGGTTTCTCACAGGATAGGGCATGTGACATGCAGTGTGCAGTGCTGTGACACTGCTAAGGAGATGCCATGACACTGATGGAAACTCTGGTGCTGTGATATCCCACCATCTCCCTCTCCTCCATTTGAATGAAAAGACAAAAAAAGCTGCCTGGGATCGGTGAAATCATGCATACATACTAAAGGCCATGACTATGAAAAAAAAAAAAGTTAAGTGCTCGCTTCAGCAGCACATATGCTAAAATTGGAATGATACAGCGAAGATTAGCATGGACCCTGCGCAAGGATGACATGCAAATTTGTGAAGCGTTCCATATTAAAAAAAAAAAAGTTAAATCTTCTTCACTGTCCTTTTTGCTTCTTGCCTATCTTTTTCTCTCACCACCAGAAAACTTTCTCAAGATTTGTTGTGCAACATGTACAGTATAACATCCCTCAGAAGATTTCCTCCGTAAACTTGGCGGAAGCCCCATTTTCCTATCTCTCTACCAGTAGGACTGACACTCAAATTCTAATTTTTCTGTCTCTAAAGCATACCAGACCCTGCAACTGAAATTAATTTCTGTGATTGTCAACTTGAGCATGCCTCGTTGGAAAGCTTCTTGGAATTTTCACAGGCAAGAACAATTGTCTTCTCATTTCTTTTACTTTATGAGATTTCTTCATTTCAAGAATTGTCATTTAATGACAAGTCTGCCTTTTTCTATTGCTCTAAATTAACTGTTGAAAAATCACATTTCCTGTGACTTGAGAAAGTGGTTTAATAGGACACATTCATTACATACTTGAGGCCCCTAGGTACATATGACTGACAGGTGCTCTGGCCTCCCTCCCTCTCTCTCTCTCTCTCTCTTTGTTTTATAAATAAATAGTCTCTTTAAAAGTAAGAACATCACATATCTCTAGGACCTTTGAGCAACCATTTTATCAGAGAGGGGTGATAAGAATGCATAGCAATACTGCATTGTTTATAGTTTTGATGAGGAAAAAATAATTTTAGAATCACTGAATTCCAAGATGAGCTAGAACCCTGTCATGAGATTTTAACCGTATCCTTGATTCCAGCCATGTTCAAGTAATGGGGCCATTCTTGTCATTCTTTTCCATTTATTTTAGCCCTGTACTGCTGTATCTTTTTTTCCCAGTACTTTTCTTGCTTAACTCATTAACCACATGCTTTCTCATAAATTGAAATCACTTTCTGAAGCATAAAAGAAGAGCCTAAGAGGCAACTCAGTGGACAGAGTGCATGCCTTTAAATATGTGAGCTCTGTATTTAATCACTGGTAGGTACTACGCAGATACATAAACACTGAGGGATGGTAGACTAATAATTCAGTGTCTCCTGTCACTTCTTTCCCTCTCTGTTTGTCTTTCCTCTCTCTTCTCCCTCCTTCCCTCTCCTGCACTTTCTCTAGATATAGAGAGTAAAAGTGTGGGGCCAGGGAGGATGTGTGAAAGTACCACACCTGCATGAGATCCTCTGTTCATCCCCCATACCGCCAGCAGCAAGGCGTTTCCTTTTGTGGCTAGCAGCCATTGCTGGAAAGATTGACTGCTTTCACTGTGGGTATTTGCTTTTTCTGCATCTGATGTCCATATGAGAACACTACACCAGGGATGGGGAACCTTTTTTCTGCCAAGGTTCATGTGGGTATTTGTAACATCACTCACAGGCCATATAGAATAATCACCCTAAAATTGAGCTCTTGGATGCTGGACAGTAGCACAGAGGGTTAAATGCACTTGGTGCAAAGCACAAGGACCAGCTTAAGGATCCCAGTTTGAGCCCCCGGCTCCCCACCTGCATGGGGGTCGATTCACAGGCGGTGAAGCAGGTCTGCAGGTGTCTGTCTATCTCTCCCCCTCTCTGTTTTCCCTTTCTTTCTTGATTTCTCTTTTTCCTATCCAACAACGACAGGAACAACAATAACAACAATGATAAAACAGCAAGGGAAACAAAAGGGAAAAAATAGCCTCCAGGAGCAGTGGATTGGTACTGCAGGCACCAAGCCCCAGCAGTAATCCTGGAGAAAAAAAAAAAAGCTCTAAGTGGACCAAGCGGTAGTGCACCAAGTTAAGTGCACATTGTACGAAGTACAAAGACTGGTGGTGCAAGGATCCTGGTTGGAGCCCCTGGGTCCCCACTTTCAGCGAGGGTCACTTCACAAGCAGTGAAGCAGGTGTCTTTCTCTCCCCCTTTCTGTCTTCTCCTCTCTCAATTTCTCTGTGTCCTATCCAACAACAACAGCAGCAGCAACAATAACAGCCAACAATGGAAAAAAGATGGCCGCTAGGAGCAGTGGATTTGTAATGCAGCCATGAAGTCCCAGCAATAACCATGGAGGCAAGAGGCGGGGGGAGAGGGAGAGAGAGAGAGAGACCTTAATGCTGCTATGAAACAAGCTTCTCGGTTTATTGGGTTTGAGTCCTGCCTGCAGTTCCTGGGCACCCCCATCCAGGTGTCTGCCTCCTGCCAACCTGTCTTCCTCCCTACACTTTTATGTCATTTCCCACCAGTTTGTGATGGTGTCCCAGTTACTATTCCATTTTTTAAACATGTCACCAAATATAGAATCTATATTGATAAGAACTTACTTAAACTAATAAATGAAAAAGCAATGTAAACATTGTAAACCAGGAGCCAGGCGGTGGTGCACTCAGCTGAACACACACATTACCATGTGCAAGGACCCAGGTTCAAACCTCCAGTCCCCACATGCGGGGGGAAGGACTTCATGAGAAGTGGAACAGTGGTGTAGGTATCTCTCTGTCTTTCTCCCTCTCTGTCTTATCTTCAGTAAAAAAAAAAAAGGGGGGGGTAGTAGAGGGGGAAAAGGCCACCAAGAGCAGCGAATTCATCTTGCAGTCACCTAGCTCCAGCAGTGACCATAGTGGCAAATAAGTAAATGATTTTTAAAGTTTGTAAATCAGTGGGAAAGTAAATTTTAAATTAAGCAAAATAAGACACTTATGAATTATACAATTGAGGAAAATAGATATTTATGAACTTATACCAGATCCAAACATGCATATATGGATACAGGCAAGAAAGAAGGGTTTTTATTTTGTAATAGAATGCCAGTAGGACCATTGGTAAATGTAGAAAAAATACTAAGGTTGAAAAAAAATGTCATTGTTTTGAGGGTCAGGCAGTAGTGCACCTGATGGAGCACAAGGACCCAGGTTGCAGCCCTGGCTCCCCACCTGCAGGAGGGGAAGCTTCATGAGCAGTGAAGCAGAGCCTTAGGTCTCTCTCTCTCTCTCTCTCTCTCTCTCTCTCTCTCTCTCTCCTTCTCTACTTCTCCCTTCCGTCTATGTCCTTACAAGTAAAGAAACGGGGTGGGGGAAGAAAGAATGAAAGAATGAATGAAAGAAAAGAAAGAAAGGAAGGAAGAGAGGAAGGAAGGAAGGAAGGAAGGAAGGAAGGAAGGAAGGAAGGAAGGAAGGAAGGAAGGAAGGAAATAGACTATTGGGAGTAGTGAATTGATAGAGCCAGCATGAAGCCCCAGCCACAACCTTAGTGTCAAAAAAAGGAAAAGAAGAGAAAAAAGAAAGAAAGAAAGAGAGAGAGAGGGAGGGAGGGAGGGAGGGAGGGAGGAAGGAAGGAAGGAAGGAAGGAAGAAAAAGAAAGAGAAAAAAATGTTTTGAAACCGTTGTGGGAAATAATAGATCAAACAAGAGTCATAGATTACTGCTGCTAGATCCAGGGAGAAATGATGAAGTAAGGTATCTGCACTATTTAATTACTGGAAGGGAATAAAGGAAGTTTATAATCATACTTTGAAGAAATTAACTAGATGATAAAAATTAACACCACCAACCAAAGACAAAAATAATTTTGTTGGGGGTCAGGCGGTGGTTAAGTCACACATTACAGTGCACAAGGACCTAGGTTCGAGCCCCTGGTTCCCTCCTGCGGGGGTGAAGCTTCATGAGGAGTGGTGAAGGAGGACTACAGGTGTCTCTTTGTCTCTCTCCCTCTCTACCTCTCCTCTCTCAATTTCTCTCTGTCTCCATTCAATAACAAGTAAATAAATAGTAAAAAAATAATAATTTTGTCTAGGAGGGAAAGGCAAAACACAGGGTAAAAACATAGACTAGACATGGGCTGTTCTGGTGATAGAATGTAGGGGGACCGAGGGGGAGATTCTAAGAGGGGCTGGGGACCCAGTGCTCAGTCGTAGAAGAGGACCGAGTGCAGACACCTCCATGGAATGATGAGAAATTGAACTCATGTGGCAATAACTGTCTCGTAAACATTTATATTGGAACTTACGATAGAGTACTTTTGTGTCTTCTTAAACTCTGAGAACATACTGCATATTCAGTTTTCCTACTGAAAAGGCATAACCTGAATCTCACCCTCAGGGAAGCATCAAGCACAAAATGACAAATTTTCTATCAAATAAAGGAGAGGACTGTATACTTTAAAAAGTATATAGATGTCATGAGACAGAGACTGTGAAAATACTCTATAGATTGAAGGGAAATTAAAGGATTCAACTACTAATACAACAACTGATGGAGACTATATCCTGTATTATTGGAGTAATATTAATACAACAGGTAGAATGTGGATGGTGGGTTGAATGAAGTTTATGAAACATATCTACTGCAGCTATGTACCACAGTGCTGCAGTTCCTAAAACTGTCACTAAGATATTTAGTGAAAAAGTCATCATGCATATAAGTTACTCTCAACGACTTCAGAAAAATATCATGTGTGCAGATGTATTAATAAGCAAATAATAAAGAAAACAATGTCTATAAACAATACATAAATTTGAGAAAAGGGTATATGTGAGTGTTAATGTACTTTATTGTTACAGCTATTTTCCTTGATTTTTTTCCACCTTTCATTTTTTTTTTTCTCTTACTCATTTTAAGGTGTATTGAGTTATAATCAACATGCAACATTGTTTAAGTTCAAGCTGCACATTGAAATGTTTGTGTTTATATTGTGAAATTTTAGCACAGTATATTCAGTTGACACCGTTGCCTCTCAAAGTTACAACTTCTATAAGAGACTTTTAAAGACTTACCCTCTTAGCAACTTCCAAATGTAATAAAATATTGATAACTGTAACTATCATATTGTACATAACAACCCCAGAATTTATTGATTATTTTGCTTATTTTTACCATCACTTTTTGGGGCTGACTTGATCAGGTAGAAACAATGCCCCAGGAGATGGCACAGAATTCTGGATTTACAAGCATGAGGTTGTTAAGTTTAACCCCTTGCATCACATATGCCAGAGTGATGATTCTGTCTTTCTCTTTCTATTTCTCTTTCACTCTCATTAAATAAAATAAATTAAATAATTTTTAAAGAGAAAGTCAAAGACAGAGAAAAAGAGAAGGAGAAAGATACCATAGCATGGAGACTTCCTCCTGTGCAGAGGAAGTGGGGCTGCCACATTGGTCACATGCCAGACAAAGCAGGTATACTCTCCATGTAAAGTGTTTTGGTGGCTCAACCCCAGGACTTATTTACCTTATAACTGGAAGTTGTTAACATTTTTATATGTATTTATTTATTCCCTTTTGTTGCCCTTGTTTTTCTTATTGTTGTTGTAGTTGTTGTTGTTATTGATGTCATTGTTGTTGGATAGGACAGAGAGAAATGGAGAGAGGAGGGGAAGACAGAGAATGGGAGAGAAAGATAGACACCTACAGACTTGCTTCACCACCTGTGAAGTGATTCCCCTGCAGGTGGGAGCAGGGGGCTCAAACCAGGATCCTTACGCCGGTCCTTGTGCTTTGTGCCAATTGCGCTTAACACGCTGCGCTACCGCCCGACTCTCAAGTTGTTAACTTTTTACCACCTTCACACAGATGCCTGATCTTCTTTCTAGGTAGCCTTTCTAGTTAAAAGATAAACATTAAATAAAGCTTTTTCCTTTTCAATAAGAATCATTACCCAACCCTATATCTTAGAGAAATTATATATATATAAATATATATAGACACATATCAGCACGTAACTAGTTTAAGCACTCATTTATTTCTTTTTTTAAGTTTTTTAAAACATTATCAATTTATTTTGGATAAAGACAGAAAATGTGAACAGTAGAGAGAGACCTGCAGCACTGTTTCACTGCATGTGAAGGTTTGCTTTTGCAGATGGGGTCCAAGGGCCTGAACCCAGGTCCTTGTGCACTATAATGTATGCACTCAACCTAGCATGCCACCAGCTGGCCCCAATTCTTTGTTTTTATATTTAGGATTTTCTGTATGTTTTAGATAAATACTTGTTTTTTATTTTTACCTTGATGAAAGTTTCTGGATAATGCATGTCATGGAATATGAGTAAAACAGAAAAAGATCCCAAAAACTCAGTTGTGAATTCAACTACCCTGTTAGTAGCTGTCTACAGTAGTGCTGTCAGATAGTACCAACTGTGACAGTGGCTCCATTGTAGGTAAGCATTGTCACACTACATAGCCACCATAGCTGTCGGTCACTTGGTGAGACCGTGGACATAAGGAGAGTAATTTTTTATTTAATTTAGTTTTGTTTTATTGTATTTTTTTTTTGCCTTCAGCATTATTGCTGGGGCTGTTTGCCTGCACAACAAATCCATTGTTCCTGGAAACCATTTCCCCCCCACCCTTGTTGTTGTCGTTATTGTTGTCATTGATGTTGTTGGATAGGCCAGAGAAAATGGAGACAGGAGGGGAAGGTGGGGGGGAGAGAAAGATAGACACCTGCAGACCTGCTTCACCACTTGTGAAGCGACCCCCCCCCCCCCCGCAGGCGGGAAGCCAGGGGATTCTTACTCTGGTCCTTGTGATTGGCGCCTTGTGCACTTAAACCACTGTGCTACCACCTGACCCCCTTAATTTTAGTTTTTAAAGGTATGTGAATATTACTTTTCCCCCAAATCATTTTATTGGAGGGAATTATGGTTTACAGGACACTTTTTAGCACATGGGTGCAGTTTCTCAACTCCTGCAATAAGCTTCTGTACACCACTATAATTTTAATTTTTATAATTGCTTCTGGCAAGTGACTAGCTGCTATATTAGGTAGTTTGGTTCTGGAGTGATAATTAATGGCTGACTAGGAGAACTTTGCACATTCCCATATCACTAAGTCGACTGTTTAGAGAAATAAATTGTGTTCAAACTCATCTTGTCCATCACCAAAGTGTCTTTCCCTCCAGTGTTGGGCTTCCTACTCCCTCTAAGTCCTCCTACTCCCTTCCCTTTCCTACCTCCCCTCCTACTTAGTGACCTTAGATTTGTAGACAGAAGCTAAGGGTTTACATATATTTTACCTTGTTTCCTTGTTTTAGTTCTTAAATCCTACATATTAATTGTAACATTGAATTTGTTGTCCTTTACTTCTGACGTGTTTCATTTAGCCTTATCTCCTCCCATCCCATCCATGTTGTCATACGAAGCAAGATTCCCTCTGGAAATTTAGTTATATTCTATAGTGATTATTTGCCACAACTTCCTTATCCACTCACATCTGTCTTGTGTACTTTCTGGGGTATTTCTGAACTATGACTATTCTCAACACAACTATAGTGCTATAAAACATGATTCCTTTAAATTGATTTAAATTTCAGTCAATTTTAGAAGAATAAAATAGTAAGTAAATTGTTCTGGCTTACTTGTCAAAGATAAAGAGATGGACTTGACTGGGCTTACATGAAATTTGTCCTTTTTCAGAATGATTTGGGATATATTGTATAGGATTTCACCTTTCAGCCATTATTGTTGCATAATAACAAGACAAAGCCAATGAAAATTTCCATGTCAAGATCAAATGATGTCAAATGTAATTGTTGATTTCCAACATTAACCACCCCACCCAGATTCATAATGTAAATGTAGAACATTCTTTTTAGTGAATTACTCGGAGCATACACTTGATAAGAAAGGAAGAAAGAAAGACAGGGAGGGAGGAAGGGAGGCAGGAAGGAGGAAAAAATGATAGAGGGAAAAGAAAGAAAAAAGGGAAGAAGACTGGGAAATGCAATATGCTCCATTCAAAATGCCATAGGAGGGGTAAGTTAAATCTCCTGTCAGATATGTGACTAGATTTCACTGTACCCAATACTGATTTTTTCATTCTGCTCATCTGAGAAGACTTGTTGTATATTTGGAATACGCAATAACGTTTGACTGTATTGAATGAAGATAAAGGAGTAGTTCGTAGTGATATTATTTTTAGTTAGTTCCAGCTAACGAGGAAACCCTCACTGGTGAGGAGCAACTTCGGGAGCTTTTCAGAGGAAGTGACCTTTTCATTTTAGAATTGATAATAGTGGGTCTGGGTGGTGTTGTACCTGGTTGACTGCGCTTTACAATCACAAGGGCACAGGTTTGAGCTTCTGGTCCCCACCTGAAGAGGGAAAGCTTTGCAGTGGTGAAGCAGTGTTGCAGGTGTCTGTCTCTTTCACTCTCTATTTCCTCGTACCCTCCAATTTCTGGCTGTCTCTATCCAATAAAAGAAAGTTTTAAAAAGAATTTATATTAGTAGAGAATGGGAATAATGCTTATTTCTATCAACTAGAGTGACAAAAATTTATAATCTATGATGCACTGGGTAAAGTCTTCCAGTTAGATCTTTGTCTTAATTATAAGGAATAAAAATCCATAGCCTTTGGTCCAGGAGGTGGCGCAGTGATAAAGCTTTGGTCTCTCAAGCATGAGGTCCCAAGTTCAATCCCCGGCAGCACATGTGCCAGAGTGATGTCTGGTTCTTTCTCTTTCCTCCTGTCTTTCTCATAAATAAATAAAATCTTAAAAAAAAAAATCCATAGGCTGGGTATTTCTTTATAGCTACATAACATATTGTAAAAGAAAGATCTAAAATTTGCAACCTGTTTCCAAGTAATCATGTCACAGAGTAAAACTCAAGAATATTTCTAGAAATTAAAAAAAAACAAAAACATTTTGGTGGGTTTGCTTAGTCATTAGAATGAATGTCTTACATTTGTGAGGTCTTAGACTTGATCCCTGGCACTCAGTATCCATGGAACTTTGGTCTCTCTCTTGTAAAATAAATAATCTTTTTAAAAATTAGTCAGAAATATACAGCAGGCAAGAGGTAAGCCTTACAACACTTGGAATCTAACTAAATATTACCAGACATGCAAAAATAAATAAATAAATAAATAGAGAGAAAATTCCCATAGAAGAAAATAATCACTGAAATTGTTTTGGATGATGCAATTATCTGACAAAGAACATTAAAACAATATTATATCATGTAGATTTGCAAAATCAAGTAGTAACATAGATATTAAAAAGACACAAATTGAACTTTTGTGGATGAGAATTACAATGTCTGATGTGAAACACATACTGGGCAGAATTAATATCAGATTAAATGATGCAGAAGAAAGGAATAGTGAACTAAAGGCCTCGTGATTAAACAGAGAAGAAATAAATCTCAGAAAATGAATCTGAGTTATAAACTTTAAGTGAACCAATAAGAATGCTAAGTTACAGGCAAAAGAAAGTGGAAAAGTAATGGCCAAACGATTCAAACATGATAAATAACATAAAGCCACAATGCTAAGTAACCCTCTGAGACTCCAGCACATGTAGGCACATCAAGGTGCATTATAGTTTAATTACTCAAAACAAGTGGAGAATAGGAAAATCTTAAAAACAGCCAGATTAGAACATTGTGAAAGCAAGATAACTCCCCTGGAAGGGTGCCTGCCTTGCCTTATGCTTGTCCCAGGTTCAAGCCTAGCCTCCACTTCCCTAGGGAAGTGGCAATGCATTGGTGTCTCTCTTCTGTCAGAAATAGCCAGCCCATATATAAATGAAACCACACAGCTGATACATTTTATATCCTTACTTCACTAACCATATTCACCTCCAGTTCCATCCTATTTCTTCCTAAAGGGCACGACATCATCTTTTTAATTGCAGAATAGCATTCCATTAAGTATATATTCCATAACGGTGGAATACTGAGAATTTAAACACATGAATTAATAAAAAAAGAAAGAAAGAAAACAAAAGGAAAGAAAGAAACAAGACCAGAGTGTCTCTAGGACTTTCTGAGAACTGGTGAGTACTGAGGAAAAGGGCATATAATTTTGATGTTGGGTGGAAGGGAACTATACTTCTGTAATTTTAAATCTTGCAAAACACTATGAAATCACTACTAAATGATGATGGTGATGATGATAATATCACAATAGTCTGTTGCACTACAGCAAAATAAAGGACTTAGGGGTAGGGGAGGGCTTTCAAGGTCCTGGTGCATGATGGTGGAGGAGAACCTAGGCTGGGGATGAAAGAGTTTTACAGAAAGCTGAGAAATTTTTTATTTCATGTACTAACAACTGTATTGAGTGTGAATCATTGATCCTCCAATGAAAATTAATTTATGAAAAAAAGCAGTAACAACAGCTCATTTTAGAGCAGTGAAGCCCTAGTGATGACAAAAATAAAATGAGAGATAAATAAAGATAGCATATTCTTTTAGTAAACAATGAAAATGAGAAATAGTTGGGCAGTGTTAAATGTTAGAGTATTAAAAAATGTTTTAATCTAGAATTCTGTATCAATAAAAAAGCAGGAGACAAGTTATACATGTTTTCAAACATGTAAAAGCAGAAAAATTGTTAAAGGAGAGGGTCTATACTATAGGAAATGTTAAAAGAGGTCTTTTAGGAAGAAGGAAAATTATACTAAGTAAAAAATATAGATCTATATAAACTACTGGCATGTGCCAAAACATAATTTCATAATTTAATGTTATTTTTTCCAGGTTCAAATATCTTTAAACCTAATTTCTGCTAAAAGGACTAGCATGGGGGCCAGCTGGTGGCATGCCCAGTAGATCATATATTTTACCCTGTACAAGGACTGGATTCAAGATCCTGGTCTCATATGCAGTGGGTGTGGGAGCTTCATGAGTGGCAAGTTAGTGCTGCTGGTATCTCTGTTCATCACTCCTTCTCTCTCCCTGTCTATTTATCTTTGCCTCTGCTAATAAAGGGAGGAAGGAAAGAATGGAGGGAGAAAAGGGCCATCATGAATGGCAGAAATTTTGTGCTGTCACTAAGCACATTTTTTCCCACATTGGTGGGGAAAAAAAGATAGAAAAATATTGACATGCATTTTAGAAGTGTGTATCTGTGTAGGTATAAAATATATGGCACATTATAAAACCAATACACATATATCTATGGCATTTCTATAGACAGATGATGAGATACAGGAAAGGGAAATGAAATGCATTGGAATGAATCTAGCAAAGGGAAGGAAGGACCTTTACAATGAAAACTATAAAACATTATTAAAAGAAGAAGAGGGGGATTAAAAAAATGGACAAGTATCCCTTGTTCATGGGTTGGAAGAATAAGTAATTGTTAAGGTGGCCATCCTGCAGAAACAATTTACATGTTTAATGCAATCCTTATTTAAATCCTAATAGCCTTTTTTCAAAGAAATCCAGAAAATTACCCCCAAATTTGTGTGTAACCACAAAAATAAACAAACACATGAGCAGCCAAAACATTAAAAAGAAGGAGAAGGAGAAGAGGAAGAAGAAGAAAAAGAGGAAGAGGAGGGGAGAAGAAGGAGAAGAGGAGGAGGAGGAAGAAGAATGAGAAGACGGAGAAGAGAAAGAAGAAGAGGAGAGGAGGAAGAAGAGGAGGAGGAGGAGGAAGAAGAAGGAGGAGGAAGAAGGTATCATACTTCCTGACTATAGATTATAAAACAAGGCAATAGTAATGAAAATAGGTTGGTACTGGAGTAAACCCCAGACTCAGAACAATAGAACACAGTAGTAGACAGACCAGAAATAAAGTCACACATACATGGACATCTGATAGATGACAAAGGGTCCAAAACCACTCAACAGGGATAAAAAGCCTCTTCAACAAATGGGGTTGGCATTACTGGATAGTCACATGTAGATGAATGAAACCAGTCCACCACTTAACAATGTTCATACAGTGAAATACATAATGGTTGGAAAATCTGAATTATAAACCTGAAGCTAAAAAATACATAGAAAACACTGGCAAAGCATGTCAAGACCTTACCATCAAAGATTTATTTGGAGATTCAAGCCTATGAGCAAGTAAAAAGAAAACAAAATTAAATAGATGGTACACATCAAATTGGAAGTCTTTTACACTTTGAAAGAACATGGATAGACAGGCAGTCTAGCAATTGAGAGAAGATATTTGCACATTATACATCTGCTAGGAGATTAATATCACATATCTATAACGAACTCATTGCTCAACAAAATAACAAATAACCCAATGAAAAATGGTCAAAATAACTGACTAGATGATTTTCTAAAGTATACATATGGACCACAGACATTTGAAGAAATGCTCCACTTATGATTAGAGAAATGCAAGTTAAAACTGCGATTACATAGTATCTCACACCTCTGAGAATGGCTCACGTCAACAGATCAAGAGCTGACAAGTGTTGGAGAGGAGTTGGGGACAAAGGAACTGTTATACTTCTGATGGGAATGCAAAACTGGTAAAGCCCCTATGGAAAGCAGTATGGAGAGTCTTCAATAAAAATGAAAATATCTTATGATTTCATAAGTATTTCTACCAACTAAAGAGACATAGACACTTGGAAAATATTAATACATGAAAAACTGAACAAGAAAATAGTAATACTGAACTAAGCCATTAAAATGAGGCCTAATTCTAAATAATTGACTGTTAGAATGGGCACTCCAGGACTTCCAGAGGTGGGGCCATGGAGCAGCAGCAATTGTGTTTCTCTGTTCTCCTCTCCCGGGTCACCTAGGAATACCAAAGGAGATCACCTGGGACCACAACAAGACAGGACTAGACCTACCATGGGAACCCAGCAAATCACTGGTGAGTGCAAACATGTATGGCTCAAGGATAAGGAGGAAACTAATAAGGAGAGATTCCTGGAGCTAAAGCCCATTTCTACGCCCAAGCAGCTGGTAACAGTCTGGCAGTTTATCGGTTGAGTCACCACCTCCAGTCTGTTTTACCAACAGAAAGACTGCTGAAGGGAGGAGAAGACTCCCTTAAGAATCACCAACTGCAACTGTGAGTCTCCATTGCTACTGCCCTCAGAGGCTGGAGCAGCAGTGGGGGAGGCCCTGTGCTGACATCAAGAGACAGAGAACTGACCAGGAAACTCAGGAGGAGATCTACACCCCGGTAGGCTAGTGGTGGGGCTGTATAGTGGGAGCCTGTCTACATTGTTCTGATGAAAACATGGTGAATAATGGCCTCAGAACTTACGGGACTTGTTTAGACACTCAAAGGGCCCTGCAGTGCTGCTCCGCTTGGCAGAGAAGCTTATTGAGCCTGGAGCTTTGGATGCCTGGGTTGTGGGAGTCTCTTTGCATAAACACTGTATTATCTCTTCCCCACCCCGATTTATCTCTTGGTCAGGAGTGAGTGATTAAGCTAAGAAGCCTACTTGGAGTTAAAAAGCCCTCAGGCTCCCATAGCCTACAGTGAAGAAAAAGAATAAAAGATGCCTTAACAGCCACTGTGCTCAACTCAGGGATTGAAATACTGAAACAACTGTTCATTTCCACAACTGTGAACTCTTTAAGTACCTTACTTAGAAACAAGTCAATCCAGGCAAGAGAGATCAGTAATTTGAAAAGTACTGACAGAGGGACCTATAACATACTATGTAAAATGCTTAAACCAACAAGAAATATTGGAGAAATGAACCAGGACAAAAGTCTAGCTAAACCACCCCCTCAAAAAAAAAAGGTTGAAACACAGAATAACGAGGTCAACATCCAAATGCTAGTTAAGGAAATAGTCACAGGAGTGAGTAAAGAGTTTGAAAGAATTGTCATCAGAAATGCAGAAACAACAAATGAAACTCTAGAAGAAAACACTAATTATCTCAAGCTCATTAGAGAGATGAAGGCTGAAATAGCTGACCTAAGAACAAAACTTAGCTGAACAACTTAAAACAGTATCAGAACAGGGTAGCAAAATAGATGAACTACAGAAAAACAGTAGAGGGAAGACAGAATTGGATAAATGAGGCTGAAAATAGAATAAGCAAGATTGGGGATGAATTAGAGACAACTAAAAAAGAAGTAAGAGATCTCAAAAAGAGATTAATATATACTGGAAACAACAACAGAGATATATGGAATGACTTCAAAAGAAATAGTATACATAAAATAATTTTACTTTGGAGTAGGGCACCAAAGTAAAAATCTCTGGGTTGAGGTAAGGGTACATGTTCAGCTTCCCTGAGGGGAGGGGGGAGAAGAGGGTAGGATGGGATGAGACACAGTATTTTGGTGCTGGGAATGCTGTGTACATACACTTCTATAAACTTGTAGTCATATAAATCACTGTTTAATTAATGAGGGGAAAAATTGATAGAATGTCTCAAATCTTTTAATGCACAGAACATAGGCTGAGTCTTTGAATTGTTGAACCTCTTAAAAGCTTAGACCAGGAAGAACAGAAGCAGCTGGTGGTATTATATAAGATACAACTATATACAAATAATGTCAAAGGACATAAATTATGGTGATGTTTTGTATGATACAGCAAAGTCCATGTCACGCGTGGAATGCCAACCCTTCAGCCTCATTACTTGACCACTAGGTTTTCAGATGCTAACATGATGCTAAATGGATTTCCCTGGGCAGACATCTCCACCAGTGTGTCCTGGAGCCCCACTTCCCCAGAACCTCACCGTACTAGCAAAAGAGAGAGATAGGCTGAAAGTAAGGATCAACCTTCCACATTCTACACCCCATAATAACCCTGGGTCCATACTCCCAGAGGAATAAAGAATAGAAAAGCTATCAGGGAAGGCTATGGGATGAGGAATTCTGGTGGTGGGAATTGTGTGGAGTTGTACCCCTTTTATCCTATTTTTTTTTGGTCAGTGTTTCCTTTTTATAAATAAAAACTGAAAAAAAAATAGAAATAATATACTCATCATTGGCTTACCAGAGGTAGAAAGAGAGGGAGGGGAAGAAACCATTCTAAAGGACATAATAGTTGAGAACTTCTCTAGTATAGACAACATAAAAGACATAAAGATTCAAGAAGCCCAGAGGGTTCTAAACAGAATTAACTCAGACTTAAAGACACCAAGACACATCATATTTAGAATGAACAGGAATAAGGATAAAGAAAGGATCCTGAAGTCTGCAAGTGAAAAACAGAGTCACCTACAGAGGAAAACCCATAAGATTAGCAGCAGAATTCTTCACACAAACACTACAGGCAAGAGAATGGCAAGCTATCTATTCAGTGCTCAATGAGAAAAACTTTCAACCAAGACTACTGTATCCTCCTAGACTGTCATTCAGACTAGATGGAGGCATCAAAATCTTCTCAGACAAGCATCAGTTGAAAGAATCAACTATCACCAAGCCTGCTCTGAAAGAAGTTCTGAAAGTTCTCCTATAAACAGTCCGACCACCATAAATATGCCATAAATCAGAACACTCTAGAAATATATAAGAATGGCGTTAAAATATATCAAGTCCTTGATATCAATAAATGTCAATGACCTGAATTCACCTATTAAAAGGCACAGAGTAGAAAGATGGATCAGAAAACAATCCAACAATATGCTATCTACAGGAAACTCACCTAACTCAACAAGACAAACACAGACTCAAAGTGAAAGGATGGAAAACTAACATACAAGCCAATGGGCCACAAAAAAGGTCAGGAACAGCTATTCTCATATCTGACATGATAGACTTTAAAATAAATAAAATAAAAAAAGATAGGAATGGACACTACTTAATGGTCAGGTGATCAGTCAATCAAGAGGATTTAACAATTATTAACATCTATGCACCCAATGAGAAGCCATCCAAATACATCAAACATCTACTGAAAGAAATACAGCAATATATTAACAGCAACACAGTCATAGTGGGGGACTTCAACACCCCACTTTCTCAACTTGACAGATCATCCAGGCAGAAAATCAATTAAAGACATGAGGGAGCTAAATGAGGAGATAGATAAATTAGAACTATTGGACATTTTCAGAGTCATTCAACCCAAGAAACTGGAATACACATTCTACTCAAGTCCACATGGGTAATTCTCAAGAATAGACCATATGTTAGGCCACAAAGACAGAATCAACAAATTCAAGAGCATTGAAATCATCCCAAGCATCTTCTCTGACCACAGTGGAATTAAACTAACACTTAACAATCAACAAAAGATTAGTAATAGTCCCAAAATGTGGAAGCTCAACAGTACACTCCTTAATAACTACTGGGTCAAAGAGGAAATAAAGGAAGAAATCAAATGTTTCAAGAGTTCAATGAAAATGAAGACACAAGCTATCAAAACATTTGGGACATAGCTAAGGCAGTACTGAGAGGGAAGTTCTTAGCCATAAAAGCACACATTAGGAAATAAGAAAAAGCTGAAATAAATAATCTGATTGCACATCTTAAAAGACCTAGAAGAAGAACAAAGGGACCCTAAAGCAACCAGGAGGACAGAAATCACTAAAGTGAAGGCAGAAATCAATAACATTGAAAATAAGAAAACCATACAAAAGATCAACAAAAGTAAATGTTGGTTCTTTAAAAAGTTGACAGACATTTAGCCAGACTCACAAAACAAAAAAGGGAGAAGACCCAAAGAAATCAGATCATAAATAAAAGAGATATCACAACAGACACTGCAGAAACTCAACATATCATGTGAGGCTTCTATGAACAACTATATGCCACCAAGCTAGAGAACCTGGAAGAAATGGACAATTTCCTAGATACCAAACTAGGAACTTCCAAAATTAAATAAAGAGGAACTACATAATATGAACAGGCCCATCAGAGCTGATGAAATTGAAACAGTTATCAAAAACGTTCCCAAGAATAAAACTCTTGGACCAGATGGTTTTACAAATGAATTCTACAAAACCTTCAAAGAAGAACTAATACCTCCACTTGTAAAGGTCTTCCAGAAGATTGAAGACACTGGAATGCTTCCTTCCAGCATCTATGAAGCCAACATCACTCTGATGCCAAAAGCAGACAGGGACACAACCAAAAAAGGAAACTACAGACCAATATCTCTGATGAACATAGATGCTAAAGTATTGAGCAAAAGTCTAGCCAACCAGATATAGCAGTATATTAAAAAGATTGTTCATCATGACCAATTGAGGTTTATCCCAGGGATGCAAGTTGGTTTAATATGTGTTAATCAATCACATGTTCCACCACATCAATAATTGCAAGACCAAAAACCATGTGGTCATATCAATAGATGCAGAGAAAGTCTTTGACAAAAAAAAAAATCCCTTTGTGACTAAAACACTACAAAAAATGGGGATAGATGGAAAATCCTCAAAATAGTGGAGTCTATATATAGCAAACCTATAGCCAACATCATACTCAATGGCGAAAAACTGTAAGCATTTCCCCTCAGAGCAGGTACTAGACAAGGCTGCCCACTACCACCATTACTATTCAACATTGTGTTGGAAGTTCTTGCCATAGCAATCAGGCAGGAGCAAGGAATTAAAGGAATACAGATTGGAAGAGAAGTCAAACTCTCCCTATTTGCAGATGACATGATAGTATACACAGAAAAACCTAAGAAAACCAGCAAGAAGCTTTTGGAAATCATCAGGCAATTCAGTAAGGTGTCAGGCTACAAAATTAACATTCAAAAGTCAGTGGTCATTCCTGTATGCAAACACTAAGTTAGAAGAAGATGAAATCTAGAAATCAATTCCTTTTTCTATAGTAACAAAAACAATAAAATATCTAGGAATAAACCTAACCAAAGAAGTGAAAGACTTGCATACTGAAAATTATGAGTCACTACTCAAAGAAATTGAAACAGACACAAAGAAGTGGAAAGATATTCCATGTTCATGGGTTGGAAGAATTAACATCATCAAAATGACTATGCTACCCAGAGCCATATACAAATTTAATGCTATTCCCATCAAGATACCAACCACATTTTTTAGGAAGATAAAACAAATGCTACAAATGTTTAACCAGAAAAGACCCAGAATTGCCAAAAAAAAAAAAAAAAAAAAAAAAAAGCCTTGAGAAGAAAGATCAGAACTGGAGACATCACACTCCCAGATCTGAAATTGTATCACAAGGCAATTGTCATCAAAACTGCTTGGTACTTGAACATGAATAGACACACTGACCAGTGGAAAAGAATTGAGAGTCCAGATGTAAGACTCCACACCTATTTCCAGAAACTGTCAGATACTTAGAGGAAAATATTGGCAGAACTCTTTTCAGCATAAATTTTAAAGACATCTTTAATGAAACGAATCAACTTACAAAGAAGACTAAGGCAAGCATAAACCTATGGGACTACATCAAATTAAAAAGCTTCTGCACAGCAAAAGAAACCACTACCCAAACCAAGAGACCCATCACAAAAGGGTAGAAAATTTTACATGCCATAGATCACACAAGAGTTTAATAACCAAAATATATAAAGAGCTTACCAAACTCAACCACAAGAAAACAAATGACCCTATCCAAAAATGGGGATAGGACATGAACAGAATGTTGACCACAGAAGAGATCCAATAGGCTGAGAAACACATAAAAAAATGCTCCAAGTCTCTGTCAGAGAAATGCAAATAAAGATAGCAATGAAATACCACTTCACTCCTGTGAAAATGTCATGCATCAGAAAAGGTAGCAACAGCAAATGCTGAAGAGGTTTTGGGGTCAAAGGAACCCTCTGCAATGCTGGTGGAAATGTCAGTTGGTCTAACCCCTATGGAGAGCAGTCTGGAAAACTCTCAGAGGGCTAGAGATGGACCTACCCTATTATCCTATAATTCCTCTCCTGGGGATATATCCTAAGGAACGAACACACACATCCAAAAAGATTTGTGTATACCTATATTCATAGCAGCACAATCTGTGATATCCAAAACCTGGAAGCAACCCAGGTGTCCAACAATGGATGAGTGGCTGAACAAGTTGTGGTATATATACACAATGGAATACTACTCTGCTATTAAAAAACGGTGACTTCAGTTTTCAGCCAATCTTGGAGCTTGAAAAAACTATTCAGTGAAATAAGTCAGAAACAGAAGGATGACTATGGGATGATCTCACTCAAAGGCAGAAGTTGAAAAACAACATCAGAAGAGGAAACACAAGTAAAACCTGAACTGGAGTTGGTGTATTTCACAAAGTAAAAGTCTTTGTGGTGGGTGAGGGGGAGAGTACAGGTCCAAAAATGATGACAAAGGACCTAGTGGGGGTTGTATTGTTATGTGGAAAACTGAGAAATGTTATGCATGTACAGACTATTGTATTTACTGTCAAATGTAAAACATTAATTCCCCAATAAAGAAATAAAAAAAACAGCAATATTCTAGGACCTGGGTTCAAGTCCCCTTTCCTTACCAGCAGGGGGAAAGCTTCATGAGACACAATGCAGTGAGGTGGCTCTCTCCTTCTCTCCCACTTTCTCTTTTTCCTCTTGATTTCTGTCTCTGTCCAATAAATAAGTAAATAAATGTTTTTTTTAAAAAAAAGAATGGGCACTCTATTGGCCTCTGTGCTAATAACACCCCTTTTCAAGTTTCTAGTATAGTGACCAAAAACTAACATCTTATTTAAAATAAAGTTTTTAGTGATTTAATAGTGGATTATAAGGTTATAAACTATAGTTTACATTGCACCCACCACCAAAGTCTTGTATTCTTTCCTTCCCAGTGATAACCACCATAGTTCTCACAAAGTTTTAAATTCTCTAGACTCTGCATGTGAGTAAAATAACCTAGTAGTTGTTGTTCATCTCTTTAGTTATCTTGCTAAATAAATCACCTCCATTTACATCCATTTCACCCAAAAACAACATAATATTGTCTTTGTTGATTGCAGTGTAGTATTCCTAGGAGTATTGCTTGAAGCCTAAGTCTGGCCACCTCTCCCTGAAAGAAACCCTTAGCACACTGAGCATATTTCTGCCTTACCTTTTTCTATTTTTTTTCCTTCTTCAGGGTTATTGTTGGGCTCGGTGCCTGCACCATGAATCCACCACTCCTGGAGGCCATTTTTTCCCCCTTTTGTTGCCCTTGTTGTAGCTTTGTTGTGGTTATTATTATTGCCCTTGTTGACGCAATTCGTTGTTAGATAGGACAGAGAGAAATGGAGAGAAGAGGGGAAGACAGAGAAGGGGAGAGAAAGATAGACACCTGCAGACCTGCTTCACCGCCTGTGAAGCGACTCCCCTGCAGGTGGGGAGCCGGGGGCTCGAACGGGGATCCTTACGCCGGTCCCTGCGCTTTGCACCACATGCGCTTAACCCACTGCGCCACCGCCCGACCCCCACCTTTTTCTATTTTTTAATAACAAAAATCAAGTTTATTTTGGGACTACTTCAAAGTTGTATATAGATGCACTAAACAGGTAGGAAAGGAATGTAAAAATATTACAAACTACTGTATTTATAAATGTCTATCCCAACTGAAGATCTTAGGAGTAATCAGTTTTAGGACATACGATACAACTAATCATTAAAACTATCAAAGGTATACAACTATTGAGTTGTCATCTAATAAGATATGAATTAAATCTTGAAATATAGTACAGCAATAAGACCATAACGAGAAGAATGGGAGGTTGGGGTTAGGCTGTGGCATATCCAGTTAAGCACACATCATATGAAGTGCAAGGATCCAGGTTCGAGAACAAAGAGCTGAATGTAAAGTTTTGTAGAGAAGAGATACACACGGCTCATAGACATATGAGGAAATGCTCACTTCACTTATCATTAGATAAATGCAAATTAAAACTATACTGAGATTCCACCTCACACCTGAGAGGATGGCCATCACTTCAACAAAACAGGAAATGGCAGGCATTGGCAAGCTTGTGGAGATAAAGGAACTCTGCTGCACTGTAGGTGGGAATGAAAATTGGTGCGGTCCCTTTGGAAGACTCTCTGGAGAGTCCTCAAATAGCAATGGAATTACCTTATGATCCAGCAATACCACTCTTAGGTATTTATACAAAGGACATGAAAACACTTAACTCAAAGGGACATGTGCACCCATTTCCTCATAGCTGCATTCTTCACAATAACCCAATAGTGAAAACAGCCAAAATACCCATGGATAGATGACTAGATAAGTTTTGGGCTATACTATGGGATACCATGGCTATACCATGGGATATGGCTATACCATGGGATACTACTTTGCAATAAAAAACAGTGGTATTGTGTCCTTTGGGACAAAATGAATGGAACTGGAAATGATAGTGCTTGGTGAAATAAGAGATGAAAGTCAACTATCAGAGGGTTTCACTCATATGTAGAATCTAGAGAACTGATACATATGAACTTGAAAAAAAATAATAAAAAGTAACATCATCAACAACAAAACCAGAAGCAAACAAACTGTCTCTAAGACTTTGTGAGAACGATGATGGTTATCTTTGGGAAGGAGGGGAGACAGAACTTTGGTAGTAAGTACAGTATGTAATTGTATACTCTGTAATACAATCTTTTTTAAAAAATTATATTTATTTATTAATGAGAAAGGAGGAGAGAGAAAGAACCAGACATCACTCTGGTGCATGTGCTCCTGGGGATTGAACTTGGGACCTCATGTTTGAGAGTCCAAAGCTTTATCCATTGTGCCACATCCCAGACTACAACCTTACAATCTTGTAAACCACTATTCATCACATATAAAAAATGGTCTTGAAAAAGAAAGTAAGTTTGGAGGCCAAGCAGTACGACTGGCATAAGGATCCCGGTTCGAGCCACCAGCTCCCCACCTGCCTGGGGGTCATTTCACAAGCGGTGAAACAGGTCTGCAGTTGTCTGTCTTTCTCTCCCCCTCTCTGTCTTCCCCTCCTCTCTCCACTTCTCTCTATATTATCCAACAACAATAACAATAACCACAACAATGATAAAAAGGGAAGAAAAAAGAAGTTCTAAAATATTTTCTCTCACAGAAAGTTCGGGCTGTCTACCTATTCTTCCCTTATTCCTTCTTCACTTAATAGCATTCTTACTGAGAGTACAATATCTAAGGATAAGACTTGTCCCTCCTAGGCTCTTGCAGATTTGCTTGCAATGGGATACAGTTTCTGGCCAGTGAGAGGTAAGTAGAAAATTTTCTCTAGGGCTTCTTTTTTGTTATTTACCTATTGGCTTAAAACACAGAGAGAGAAGTTGAGAAGGAAGGTGAGGATAAAGAGGAAAGTAAAAAAGAGATACCTTCTTTGTGACACAGGTTCACTACTCATGAAACTTCCCTCCAGCAGATGTCCACTGGGGGCTTGAATGCAGGACCTTGATTTTGCTAACATATGCACTCAGCTACTGCCCAGTTCCTCCTTAGGGTTTCTAACAACAACAATAATAACTATAACAACAATGAAAAACAACAAAGGCAACAAAAATGGAAAATAAATAAATATTTAAAAAACAGAAGTGTTCTTAAGAGGGCCTGGGGGTTAGAGTAGTGTGGGTTCTAGAAGGCTAAACTGCTTAGGACTTTTTATTGCTTGTTCATTCTTTTTCTTCTATGACATCAGTTCTCAACCCAGACAACTTTAAAATTTGGTAGTATCTGGAAACTTTACTCTTTTTTCTTTTGTTGTTGTTACAACTCAAGAGTTGCTCCTATAGTATATAGTAGGTAGTGGCCATGAATATTGCTAAATATCCCCACTATAGCAACAAAAACATCTGGGTCAGATTATCAACCGACCATCTTGAGAAACCCTTCTCTGCAGAAAGCTGGCCTGAGGTTGGATATCTTGTGAGTCAAAACTGGTATGTCCAAACGTAAAGACAGCAGAAACTGAAAACTGACGTAGAAAGGAAGAGAAGACAGGGCCATAGAAAAAAATGGGCAAATATATATAAATATAGTTAGTTGTAGAAATAAAACCTAATCCATATCTGTGACCTTGAGAGAACGACTGCAGATTCCAGTGGAGGGAATGGGGATATAGAACTGATAGTAGAAACGATGTGGAATTATACCCCAGTTATCTCATAATTTTGTAAATCAATATTAAATTACTGATAAAAGTTTTAAAAACTTAGAAAACATTGCTAAGAAAAGGGAGAAGAAGATGAAGAAAGAGAAGGAGAAGAAGGAGGAGGAGAAGAAGAAAGCTTTGAAGGTCAGAAGCAAGATTTAGGTTGAACTTCCAGTAGTGACTTCAGGAAAATGCAAACCTAAAATGCTTAGGCAGTAGTGCTTTGAGACCTTCTCAGCTGCTTTGTGAAACAAGAGTAATGTATCTGCTGCTGCAGCTCTCTCTAGACACCCAGAAAACTAGAGTGGACTCTATAATCAGTGAGATATGGTGGTTAGAAAACCTGGTTAGCAAGTCATCTGTGTTCAACTCTGCCGTCTCTCACCCCACAGCATAAAATGTAACTTAGAAAGTAGGTTTTAATACAAAGTAAGGTACACAGACAATGAGGTTAAGGTGTTTTTCCTCAAAAGTTAAATGACCAGACTACTACCTTTAACAGATTTTAATTATTTTGATAGTTTCTCCCAAATGGAGATTCACAGTAGCCATTTTAAGTAAACCAGAGCAAATTCTTTCATCTTCATTGTGAGCTTTAGACCTTAAACAAAGCATGAAGCTCACCACTGCACTGTTTAATTTTCAAATTGGATTTTTCATTATGTTTTATGATAACTTTTTATATTTATCAAATTGCATCTCAGCCTTCTGTTTAGGCTCCCGAAGATTTATGGCAAATGAGCTGGGTGCTTATTTGGACAAACAAATGCAATAAATCAGTTTACTGTTTCAATAAAATGTTATTAATAGAACACATTATTCTGTTCAATATTATGTTATCTTTAAAATTAAGCAGAACGTTAGTGGCAATGAAACTCATTTCAATCAATACATTCCTGTAATGAAACCTATTGTATAAGAAACTTTTTTTATTATTTTTATTTATTGGATTGAGACAGTCAGAAATTGAGAGGGTAGGGGGAGATAGAGAGGGACAGAAAGAGAGACACCTGAAGCCCTGATTCACCACTTGCAAAGCTTCCCCCCTGCAGGTGGGGACCAGGGGCTCGAACCCGGGTCCTTGCATATTGTAACATGTGCGCTCAACCAGGTGCGCCACCACCTGGCCCCAGAAATTTTTCTTTTTAAGGAAGTGAAAAAACAATGTCCTTAGCACAAGTACTATATTCTGACTCTTGAGGTAGCATTTCACAACTTCTAAAAACTATTTGGTGTGATCTCTTTGTGTTTTTACTGGCATTATGAAGACAGATTCTTAAAAACTACCTTGCAGCAATTACAGCCTGGATGTTCCTGAGGTGATTAACTGTGGAATTGAGTTTGCACTTGACCTGCTGGAATTACAAGTCCGTGCCTCCATTAAACTGAGATGAAAGAATTGTAAGAAACATAGAGCTACTAGTGATAGTTGGGAGTCTAAGAATTTCCCATTTGTCTTCTCATCTTCAAAATTTCTGATTAAGTTTTATAATGGAGTTTTGAAAAGTAAATATAAATGGGTAATACTATTTTATTTAATTAAGAAAGGATTAATTAACAAAACCATAGGGTAGGAGGGGTACAACTCCACACAATTCCCACCACCCAATCTCCATAACCCACCCCCTCCCCTGATAGCTTTCCCATTCTCTATCCCTCTGGGAGCATGGACCCAGGGTCATTGTGGTTTGCAGAAGGTAGAAGGTATGGCTTCTGTAATTGGTTCCCCGCTGAACATGGGCATTGACTGGTTGGTCCATACTCCCAGTCTGCCTCTCTCTTTCCCTAGTAGGGTGTGTCTCTGGGGAAGCTGAGCTCCAGGACACATTGGTGGGGTCTTCAATACAGGGAAGCCTGGCCAGCATCCTTATGGCATCTGGAACCTGGTGACTGAAAAGAGAGTTAACATACGAAGCCAAACAAATTGTTGAGCAATCATGGACCCAAAGCTTGGAATAGTGGAGAGGAAGTGTTAGGGAGGTACTCACTGCAAACTCTAGTGTACTTTTTTCAGGTATATATTTTGCAGTAGTTTATGGATACGTGTGAACATAAGCTCTCTCTCACAGAAACTGGTGTATATCTAGGTTATGGGACTTTGTTAGAAAGTGAACCACCTGAGATGAAATTAGAGTGTACTATAAAAGATAAGGTCTCACCCGAATAATGAAGGTGAAGGGTTGTCATTCCACACGTGAGGTCTCTGGACACAGTCTGAGGTGAAGCATGTTGAGGTGGCAATCGTTGCGTCGGTTAGGTTGTGATCGGCGGATGCAATATTATTTGGTATGGATTGGGAGAGGCATATGGGAAAGTGGGCCCTATCCAGGGGTTCCAGGACTGGGGGAAGTAGGGGCTCTATAGTGGAGATGTGAGGTTCCTGCTGTCTTAGGGTTCAAAAAGACAATCGATAGTTAATGTTATCATCACATTATTTGGTAATTGGGTTAACTTTGAAAAGTCCTTTTGTTATGGTTTGCTGTACAGTATCCAGTATCTTATATATAGCTGTGCTATTGGATGCTTCTAATCTACTTGGTCTAGGCTTTTGAGAGAGTCCGCATATCAAATACACAGCCTATATATTAAAAAGATTCAGTTTGTGTTTTGAAAAACTTCGAGACATACAATTAATTTTCCCCCTCTCATATTAATTAGCTAGTGATTTATATGTCTACATTTTGCTAGGAGTGTACATAAACACCATTGCCACCACCAAAAGACTGTGACCCATCCCTCCCACCCACTCCCACCCCCCACTGTCCCAGGAAGCTGCATGTCTACCCCTCACCACAGGGTTTTTACTTTGGTGCCCTGCTTACAATTTCATCAGGTCCTGCTTTTAGTTTCCCTTTCAGATATTCTTAGTCAATTTCTGTTGATGAGTGGGATCATCCCATACTCATCTTTATCTTTCTGACTTAGTTCACTTAACATAATTCCTTCTAGCTCTGTCCAAGATGGGTCAGAGAAGGTGGGTTCATTGTTCTTGATAGCTGCATAGTATTCCATTGTGTATATATACCACAGCTTTCTCAGCCACTCATCTGTTGTTGGGCACCTGGGTTGCTTCCAGGTTTTAGCTATTATGAATTGTGCTGCTATGAACATAGGAGTACACACCTCTTTTTGGTTGGGTGTTATGGAGTCCTTGGGGTATATCCCCAGGAGAGGAATTACTGGATCATATGGAAGGTCCATGTCTAGCCTTCTGAGAGTTTTCCAGACTTCTCTCCACAGAGGCTGTACCAATTTACATTCCCACCAGCAATGTAAAAGGAACTCTGTCCCCACAACCTACCTCTCCAGCATTTGTTGCTGCTGTCCTTTTTGATGTATGCCATTCTTACAGGAGTGAGGTGGTATCTTGGTGTTGTCTTAATTTGCATTTCTCTGACAATCAGTGACCTAGAGCAATTTTTCATATGTTTGTTAGCCTTTTGGATCTCCTCTGTAGTGAATGTTCTGTTCATATCCTCTGCCCATTTTTGGATGGGGTCATTTGCTTTTTTGCTGCTAAGTTTTCTGAGCTCTTTATATATTTTGGTGATTAGTGTCTTGTCTGATGTATGGCATGTGAAGATCTTCTCCCATTCTGTGAGGGGTCTCTCTGTTTGTTTAATAGTTTCTTTGGATGTGCATAAGCTTTTCAATTTGATGTAGTCCCATTGGTTTGTTTCTGCTTTAGTCTTCCTTGCAATTGGGTTTGATTCTTCAAAGATGTCCTTGGGGTGTAGGTAGGAAACTGTTTTACCAATGTTTTCCTCTAAGTATTTGATTGTTTCTGGTCTGACATCTAGTTCTTTGATCCATTTGGAGTTGATTTTTGTTTCTGGTGAGATAAAGTGGTTCAATTTCATTCTTCTGCATGTTACAACCCAGTTTACCCAGCACCATTTATTGAAGAGAGCCTCCTTTTTCCATTTAATCCTTTGGGCCCCCTTATCAAAGATTACATGTCCATAGGTGTGGGGATTTACTTCTGGGCTTTCAATTCTGTTCCACTGGTCTGTGTGCCTATTTTTGTTTCAGTACCATGCTGTTTTGATGATGATTGCTTTATAATATAGTTTAAGGTCTTGGGAGTGTGATGCCTCCATTTCTGTTTCTTTTCCTCAAGATGGTTTTGGCAATTCTAGGTGTTTTCAGGTTCCAGATAAATGATTGTAGTGTTTGTTCTATTCTCTTAAAGAAGCTTGGTGGAACTTTGATGGGTATTGCATTAAATTTGTATATGGCTCTGGGGAGAATATTCATTTTGATGATATTTATTCTTCCAATCCATGAGCATGGGATTTGTTTCCATTTCTTGGTATCAGTTTCTATTTCCTTGAGTAGCGACTCATAGTTTTCAGCATACAAGTCTTTCACTTCTTTGATCAACTTTATTCCTAGGTATTTGATTGATTTTGCTGAAACAGTAAATGGGAGTGATTTCTGGATGTCTTCTTCTTCAGATTTAGTGTTTGCATAAAGAAATGCCACTGATTTTTGTACATTGATTTTGTAGCCTGATACCTTGCTATATTGCCTAACAACTTCCAGTAATTTTCTGCTGGATTCTTTAGTTTCTATGTATACTATCATACCATCTGCAAATAGTGAGAGCTTGACTTCTTCCCTTCCAATCTGTATTCCTTTGATCTTTCTCTTGCTTGATTGCTATGGCAAGAACTTCCAATACTATGTTGAAGAGTAACGGTGACAGTGGACAGCCCTGTCTAGTCCCCGATCTGAGGGGGAATGCTTTCAGCTTCTGTCCATTAAGTATGATGTTGGCTGTAGGTTTGCTATATATAGACTCCACTATCTTGAGGAATTTCCCATCTATTCCCATTTTTTGTAGAGTTTTGAGCATGAATGGGTGTTGGATCTTGTCAAAGGCTTTCTCTGCATCTATTGAGATAATCATGTGGTTTTTGGCTTTGCTTTTATTGATGTGGTGAATGACATTGATTGACTTACGGATGTTGAACCAGCCTTGCATTCCTGGGATGAATCCCAGTTGGTCGTGATGAACAATCTTTTTGATATATTGCTGTATCCGGTTGGCCAAGATCTTGTTTAATATTTTGGCATCTATGTTCATCAGAGATATTGGTCTGTAGTTTTCCTTTTTTTGTTCTGTCCCTATCAGCTTTAGGTATCAGGGTGATGTTAGCTTCATAGAAGGTGGAAGGGAGTATTCCTGTTTCTTCAATCTTATGGAATAGCTTAAGAAGTATGGGTATTAACTGTTTCCTGAAAGTTTTGTAGAATTTGTTTGTGAAGCTATGTGGTCCAGGACTTTTGTTGTTGGGGAGATTCTTAATAATGGTTTCAATTTCTTTGTCTGTGATTGGCGCATTTAGATTTTGTAGTTCTTCTTGGTTCAGTTTTGGAAGGGCATATGTTTCTAGGAATTGTTCCATTTCTTCCAGATTCTCTAGCTTGGTGGCATATAGTTCTTTATAGAAGTTTCGCAGGATTCTCTGGATTTCTGTGGTGTCAGTTGTGATATCTCCTCCATCGTTTACAATTCTATTAATTTGAGTCTTCTCTCTTTTTTGTTTGGTGAGTCTGGCTAGGGGTTTGTCAATTTTGTTTAATCTTTCAAAGAACCAACAATTGGCTTCATTGATCTTTTGTATGGTTCTTTTATTTTCAATGTTGTTTATTTCTGCTCTAACTTTAGTGATTTCTGTCTTTCTGGTTGCTTTAGGGTTCCTTTGTTCCTCTTCCTCTAAGTCCTTGAGGTGTGCAGTAAGGTCATTCATTTGAGCTTCTTCTTGGTGTTTAATATGTGATTGTATGGCTATAAGTTTCCCTCTCAGTACTGCTTTAGCTGTGTCCCAAATATTTTGATAGGTTGTGTCTTCATTTTCATTAGTTTCCAGGAACATTTGAATTTCCTGCTTGAGTAAGTCTCTGACCCAGTGGTTCTTAAGGAGTATGTTGTTTAGTTTCCAAATTCTGTGACTTTTAATAATTTTCTGTTTGTTGTTAAATGTTAGTTTTACTCGACTGTGGTCTGAGAAGATACTTGGGATGATTTCAATGCTCTTGAATTTATTGATGCTGTCTTTGTGGCCTAGCATGTCGTCTATCCTTGAGTATGTGTTATGTGGATTTGAAAAGAAGGTGCATTCCAGTTTTTTGGGGTGGAGGAGTCTGAAAATGTCCAAGAGATCTAGTCTGTCAATCTCTTCATTCAATTCTTTTGTATCTTTCTTGGTTCTCTGCTTTGTTGATCTGTCTAAGTGTGAGAGTGGGGTATTGAAGTCTCCCACTATTATTGTATTACTATTGATGTATTTTTGAAATTCTTTCAGTAGGTGCTTGATGTACCATTTTAGATGGTCCCTCACTGAGTGCATAGATGTTAATAATTGTTAAGTCTTCTTGGCTGATTGATCCTCTTATCATTATGTAATGTCCTTGCCTATCTTTTATTACTTTATTTAATTTAAAATCTATCGTGTCTGAGATGAGAATGGCTGTTCCTGCCCTTTTTTGTGGTCCGTTAGCCTGTATGATAGTTTTCCATCCTTTCACTTTAAGTCTGTGTTTATCTTGTTGTGACAGATGGGATTCTTGCAAGCAGCATATGGTTGGGTTATGTTTTCTGATCCATCCCCCCACCCTGTGCCTTTTGATGGGTGAGTTTAAGCCATTGACGTTTATTGATATTAATGATTTAATGTATTGTAGTGCCATTGTTCAAAAAAAAAATTTGTTTGCTCTGATATATTGCCAGTATTATAGTGATGTTCTTGTTTATAAGAGGTCTTTTAGAACCTATTTCAGGGCCGGCTTGGTGATGGTTGCCTCCTTTAACTGTTGTTTATCTAAGAAGGTTTTGATCCCTCCATCTAGTTTGAATGAAAGTCTAGCAGGATATATTATCCTTGGTTGAAACCCTTTTTCATTCAGGGCTCGACAGATATCTTGCAATTCTCTTCTGGCTTTTAGAGTTTGAGTGGAGAAGTCTGCAGATAATCTTATGCATTTTCCCTTGTATGTGACTTTTTGTTTCTCTCTTGCAGCCTTTAGGATCCTTTCTTTATCCTTACTTCTTCTTATTGTGACTATGATGTGTCTTGGTGTCTTCAGGTCTGGGTTGATTCTGTTTGGTACTCTCTGGGCCTCTTGAATCTTGATGTCCTTTCTGTTATTCAGGTCTGGGAAGTTTTCTTCTATTATTTCCTCTAGAATGTTTGCTTCCCCTTCCTCTCTTTCTTCCTCTGGCAGGCCAATTATATGAATGTTACTTCTTTTGAGATCATCCCATATGTCTCTGTTGTTGTTTTCAGTGTCTCTCAATCTCTTTTTAAGCTCTGTCACCTCTTTGTTTTCTCTAGCTCATCCTCTGTCTGACTAATTCTGTTTTCTGCTTCTGTTAGTCTGCTTTCCCTTGCCTCAGCTTCTTTCTTCATTATAGCTATTTCATCTTTCAGTTCTCTAATTGCCTCAAGATAATCAGTATTTTCCTTGGAGGTCTCAACTGTTGTTTCCCTAATACTGCCATTTTTTTATGCTCTGTTGTTCCTCAGTTGTTGTGCCTTGAGTACAAGTAAAACTGTACTAAATACCTTTATGACAATTGCATTCACCAACCTCAGGAATTACAGCAGCAACTGAAGCAAGTATTGAAGTAGTTTAATCCTTACCAGTTAGCCAAACAATTTCTCCAGTCCGTGAAAAAATAGTAACCAAATCCCAGTGAGGAAAGAGAAAAGAAAGGATAGCAAGAATATAGTTATGCAAATCTACTATCCACTGTATATTCTAGGGGTAACAAAGGGGAAAGTGAACTAGAGCAGAGATACACACATAGTCCACTCTGAGTCAGATTTCTTCCCCAAAATAATTCACAAATTCAGAAAGGCAAAGAAGAAGGAAGAAGTGTATGACAAGATTAAAAAAAAGAGAGAGAGAGAGAGAGAGAGAAAAGGTAGAAGATAAGAAAAAGAGTTGTAATTAAAGAGCAGTGAAAGGAAATTCCCAAATGTGTATCAGTGAATTCAAAAAATCACCCTGTTTGGTGGTGTGGGGGATCCTGCTAGGAGCTGGTCCCCAGGGACTGCTTGGGGTGGGGGGCGGGAAGGAGATATGCTTGAAAATTAAAAGGAAGAAAAAAAAAGTTTGTTTTTTTTTCCCCTTTTTTCCCTACTCTAATTCTTAACCCAAATTAAGTTATAGTCATCTCCTTGGTGTCACCGCTAGGACCCCTTATTGGCTGTCCTGCTAAAGGCAGAAAATCCTACCGTTTCCAGGAGATGTTTTCGGAGCTCAGCGGCTAGCAGCTTCTCAGTCCGCCATCTTCCGGGAACCCCCCCCCCAGACTTTTTTAAAGTATTTCTCGAAAATGAAAACTAGCTCCAAGTCCTTTGATCCAATGAGAGCTATACTCAAGAAGTCTTCGGATCCGCCCTCAGGGTCGCGGTGGTCCCCGGAGACTCCCAAGAGAAAGCCCCCAAGCTACCCAGCAGCGCTCTGCAACTGGCGGAGGAGCCACCTTCCCAGGTGGTGGACAGTGCTGGTGCACCCGCCTTGCCCGCCGCCGCCTGGGAAGTCTGGAGCAGCCCGCTCGCTAGTCCATGCCACCTTTACTCTAATTCTTAACCCAAATTAAGTTTTAGTCACCTCCTTGGTGTCACCGCTAGGACCCCTTATTGGCTGTCCTGCTAAAGGCAGAAAATCCTACCGTTTCCAGGAGATGTGGTCGGAGCTCAGCTGCTAGCGGCCTCTCAGTCCGCCATCTTCCTGCAGTCCCCCTACTTCCTATTTATAATTTTTTAAAATAAAGTTGCCCATGTATGGTAGGGGTAGGTAGCATAATGGTTATGCAAAGAGTCTCTCATGCCCAATGCTCCCAAGTCCCAGGTTCAATCTCCCTCATCACTGTAAGCGAGAGCTGAGTGGTGCTCTGGTAGACAAAAAAGAAAGGGGGGGGGAGGAAAAATGAAAGAGGAAAAATGTCTCTGTAGTGAACTAGGTTGAGAGTGCTTGAAGTTGTTTTTTTGTTTTGTTTTTCCACATATTGATATGCTCATATCCAGGATGATTTATTGACCAGACTTCCTTTCCTGCTGTTGAATTAATCTCTGTAGCAGATACACACTAAGTTGACTAACTGTGTGTCATGCCTAGTATTGTTTCCTGCTCTTGAGTGGAAATGGAAATCCTGGCTTACATCTAACCAACCAATAGAATATGACAAAAAAAAAAAAAAGGAATACAGCAAACGTAAAGGAATTTTACACTTGTAATTTATTAAGGTCCCAAATTAGTTGATTTTGAGTTAATTGGAGAGAGATCCCCTCAGTAGGCCTGGCTCCCTACCTTGCAAGGGGGTCCCTTCACAAGAGGTGAGGCAGGTCTGCAGGTGTCTTTCTCTACCCCTCTCTCTGTCTTCCCCTCCTCTCTCGATTTCTCACCTTCCAATAGCAACAACAACAATGGAAAAGATGGCTACCAGGAGCAGTGGATTCATATACGGTGCAGGCACTGAGGAGCCCCAGCAATAACCCTGGAGGCAACAACAACAAAAAAGTTTCTGGACATGTTTATAATGAATATTGATTTGTAATCGTCTTGTAAAGTCTTTGGTTTTTGTATCAGGGTAACACTAGATGCATTGCATATGCTCCTCTTCTCTTTTTTTTTTTTTATTGCCTCCAGGGTCATTGCTGGGGCTTGGTGACTGCACTATGAATCCACTGCTCCTGGAGGCCATTTTCTCTATTTTGTTGCCCTTGTCTTCTCTACTTTTTAAAATATTGTACAAGTTTATCTATTTTAGATAAAGACAGAGATAATTTGAAAGAGAAGGGGGAGAAAGAGAGGGAGAAACAGAAACATCTGCAGCACTACTTCACAGCTCATACAGCTTTTCCCCTGCAGGAACCTGGATCCCTGTGCACTGTGATGTGTGCACTTAACCAGGTGCGCCCATCACTTGGCCCCCTCCTTGTCCCTATTTTTATTTTATTTTTTTTTTTATTTAAGAAAGGATTAATTAACAAAACCATAGGGTAGGAGGGGTACAACTCCACACAATTCCCACCACTCAATCTCCATATCCCACCCCCTCCCCTGATAGCTTTCCCATTCTCTATCCCTCTGGGAGCATGGACCCAGGGTCATTGTGGGTTGCAGAAGGTAGAAGGTATGGCTTCTGTAATTGCTTCCCTGCTGAACATGGGCGTTGACTGGTTGGCCCATACTCCCAGTCTGCCTCTCTCTTTCCCTAGTAGGGTGTGTCTCTGGGGAAGCTGAGCTCCAGGACACATTGGTGGGGTCTTCAATACAGGGAAGCCTGGCCAGCATCCTTATGGCATCTGGAACCTGGTGACTGAAAAGAGAGTTAACATACAAAGCCAAACAAATTGTTGAGCAATCATGGACCCAAAGCTTGGAATAGTGGAGAGGAAGTGTTAGGGAGGTACTCACTAACACTAAACTCTAGTGTACTTCTGCTTTCAGGTATATATTTTGCAGTAGTTTATGGATACGTGTGAACATATGCTCTCTCTCACAGAAACTGGTCTATATCTAGGTTTTGGGACTTTGTTAGAAAGTGAACCACCTGAGATGGAATTAGAATATACTATGAAAGGAAAGGTCTCACACGAGTAATGAAGCTGAAGGGTTGTCATTCCACACGTGAGGTCTCTGGACACAGTCTGAAGTGAAGCATGTTGAGGTGGCAGTCGTGTTGGTTAGGTTGTGATCGGCGGATGCAATATTATTTGATATGGATTGGGAGAGGCATAAGGGAAAGTGGACTAGACATGGACCTTCCATATGATCCAGTAATTCTTCTCCTGGGGTTATACCCCAAGGACTCCATAACACCCAACTAAAAAGAGGTGTGTACTCCTATGTTCATAGCAGCACAATTCATAATAGCTAAAACCTGGAAGCAACCCAGGTGCCCAACAACAGATGAGTGGCTGAGAAAGCTGTGGTATATATACACAATGGAATACTATGCAGCTATCAAGAACAATGAACCCACCTTCTCTGACCCATCTTGGACAGAGCTAGAAGGAATTATGTTAAGTGAGCTAAGTCAGAAAGATAAAGATGAGTATGGGATGATCCCACTCATCAACAGAAGTTGAGTAAGGAGATCTGAAAGGGAAACTAAAAGCAGGACCTGATGAAATTGTAAGCAGGGCACCAAAGTAAAAACCCTGTGGTGAGGGGTAGACATGCAGCTTCCTGAGCCAGTGGGGGGTGGGAGTGGGTGGGAGGGATGGGTCACAGTTTTTGGTAGTGGGAATGGTGTTTATGTACACTCCTAGCAAAATGTAGACATATAAATCACTAGCTAATTAATATGAGAGGGGGAAAATCAATTGTATGTCTCAGTTTTTCAAAACACAAACTGAATCTTTTTAATATATAGGCTGTGTATTTGATATGTGGACTCTCTCAAAAGCCTATACCAAGTAGATCAGAAGCATCCAATAGCACAGCTATATACAAGATACTGGGTACTGTACAGCAAACCATAACAAAAGGACTTTTCAAAGTTAACCCAATTACCAAATAATGTGATGATAACATTAACTATCGATTGTCTTTTTGAACCCTAAGACAGCAGGAAGCTCACATCTCCACAATAGAGCCCCTACTTCCCCCAGTCCCTATTTTTTATGAAAGAATTTTTATAGGCTGATATTATTCCTCATGTAAATGTCTGAGAGAATTCATCAATGAAGTCCTTTGAGCTATTAATTATCTTCAAAAGAAATTTTTAATTACACATCAATCTGCTTGATTAATTTAAAGTTACTAAGGTGTTCTTTTTGTCTTGATCTGTCTGAGTAGTTTGTATCTTTAAGCATCTTGATTATTTTATCTAGGCTGTCAGTTTATCTGCACAGTTGTCTGTAAGCTTTCTACTTATCAGTCTTTAGTATGAGTGTATGCAGTGGTATATCTTTCTTTCCAGGTACTTTGTCTTCTCTGAGTTTAACCTTTCAACAATTTTTTATTGCTTCCCTTGGTTATACTTTCTGCCTACCTTAATGTTTACTGTCATTGTTATTATTGCTTCAAGTTCAGAATGTACTTTCCCCCCCTACTTTCTTAATATGGAAGTTCACATTATTGATTTTATATGTTATCTTTTCTAATATGATGAACACAGCTAAAATTTCTCTGTAGGCACTACTTTGACTGTTTCCTAAGGTATATGTTCATTCTCATTCATTTCAAAAAGCACTGTAATGTTGACTGCATTTTTTTCTGTTTTTTTTAACATATAATGTATTTACTTTATTTATAAATGAGAGGAATAGGAGAGAAAGAAAGAATCAGATATCACTGTGGTACATGTGCTGCTGGGGATTGAACTCAGGACCTCATGCTTGAGAGACCAATGTTTTATCCACTGCACCACCTCCCGGACCTGTTTTGCTTTGTTTTTACATATTGAGTGTTGTACCCACAGTATTCCGTTGACTCTTGCATACTCTTTTCCTTTTAATTTCAAATAGAGATAGTGGGAGAAGTGGAGGGAGAGTGAAAGAGGATGGGAGGGACCTCTATAGCACTGATCATACATTTATGATACTTTCCCTGGTACAAATATTGCAATTTGGTGTCAGGGCCTCGAACCTAGGTCGAAGCACATGGCAAAGTGTGTGCTCTATGGAGTGAACTATTCCCCAGTCTTCCATGCAGATTTTCTTATGCAAAGAATTATTTACAAGTGCACACAATTTTTTCGATTAGTGATTTTCTAAATGGTTTTCTGTTACTGATTTATTCATTTATCTTAATGTCAACTTTTATTTTGTTGAGTGGTTTTGTATTATTTACTATGAATTAGCACACGATCTATATTGGTGGTAAGCTTATGCATACTTGAAATGAAGGTGAACTAGGCTGTTTTCATCTTCTGTAACTATTGATTTCCTGTCTGTGCATCACATATTGTGAGAATAAGGTTGAGATATTTAATTTTCATTGTTTTTCTGTTTTTAGTTCCTATTCTGTCATTTTCACTTAACATTTTAAAGCCCTCTTACTAGGTGTGTATTCATTTAGAATTTGATGTTTTTGATTAACCATTATCATTATTAATAACAACTATTTCCCCTGGAAGTTAATGTTATTAAATCTACTTTGTCTGAAATTAATATTGTCATTTTAGCTTTGTTTTTTAGTGTTTGAGTGATACATCCTTTTTTTCATTCAGCATACTTTTAATTTGTACTAAATTTATACTTGTGTATTTTTTTTTTTCCTCCTCCAGGGTTATTGCTGGGCTCGGTGCCTGCACCATGAATCCACCGCTCCTGGAGGCCATTTTTCCCCCCTTTTGTTGCCCTTGTTGTAGCTTTGTTGTGGTTATTATTATTTCCCTTGTTGACGCAATTCGTTGTTGGACAGGACAGAGAGAAATGGAGAGAGGAGGGGAAGACAGAGAAGGGGAGAGAAAGATAGACACCTGCAGACCTGCTTCACCGCCTGTGAAGCGACTCCCCTGCAGGTGGGGAGCCGGGGCCTCGAACCGGGATCCTTAACGCCGGTTCCTGCGCTTTGCGCCACATGCGCTTAACCCACTGCGCCACCGCCCGACCCCCATACTTGTGTATTTTTAAACAGTATATAATTGAGTCTTTATATCTTGTCTGAGAGTTTTTTTCTTTTTAAAAAAATATTTTATTCTTTTCTTATTGGATAGAGATAAATTGAGAGGGGTGGGAGAGACAGTGAAAGAGACACCTGCAGACCTGCTTCACCACTTGTGAAGCGACTCCCCTGCAGGTGGGAAGCTGGGGGATTGAACTAGGATCTTTACACCAGTCCTTGCGCTTTGTGCCACCTGCACTTAACCCACTGCACTACCGCCTGACTCCCAGTTTTGTCCTTTAATATGGTGTATTTACTTTATTTACATTTAACCAATATATGTAAGTACTGGTATGCTTTGATCTCAGTTTACCATGTTACTAGTTAATTTGTCTCTGTCCTCTCTATACTTCATTTGGTCCCTTCTTTAGCTTAATTAATTACACTCAGGATTTTTTTTTTTTATCTCTGTTGCTGGTTCAGTTATACCATTGTGTTTTGTTTTTTAGTGGTTCTATGTTTTATGTTAACCTTTTACTTAACTATGGTCTCACGTCAAATATTATTTCATGGTATATAGAATATATGGACTTTATTTCAGTGTCTATCTGTCCTTTATGCTGTTGCTGTCAAACATATGCTTTCACATATATTTAAAACATGTTGGGCCAGGGTGGTGGCACATGTTAAGTGCACATGTCACAGTGTGCAAGATCCTGGGTTCAAGCCCCCAGTCCCTACCTATAAGAGGAAAGCATTGTGAGTGGTGAAGCAGTGTTGCAGGTGTCTTTCTATTCCTCTCCCTCTCTATCACTCTCTTCCCTTTCAATTTCTGGCTGTCTCTATCCAATAATTTTTTTAATGTTGCTATTATTACTGCCACAGACTGTCAGTTATCTTTTAGAGTGATTGATAAGTGAGAAAATAGTTTTGTTGTTTGTTTTTTATTTTTTTGTCACCAGGGTTATTGTTAGGGCTCAGTGCTTGTTGCACTGCAAATCTACCACTTCTGGTTACTTTTTTTTTTTTATCTCTCTTTTGCTTTGTTTGCTAGGATAGGAGAGAAATTGAGAGGGAAGGAGGCAGTAGAGAGGGAAAGAGGCCTGGTATACTTTTCTTTTCTTTTCTTTTTTTTTATTATTCTTTTTTATTTTTTTTATTTTTAAATTTTTTATTTAAGAAAGGATTAGTGAACAAAAGCATAAGGTAGGAGGGGTACAACTCCACACAATTCCCACCACCCAATCCATATAACCCACCTCCTCCCATGATAGCTTTTCCATTCTCTATCCCTCTGGGAGCATGGATCCAGGGTCGTTGAGGGTTGCAGAAGGTAGAAGGTCTGGCTTCTGTAATTGCTTCCCCGTGAACATGGACGTTGACTGGTCGGTCCATACCCCCAGTCTGCCTCTCTCTTTCCCTAGTAGGGTGTGTCTCTGGGGAAGCTGAGCTCCAGGACACGTTGGTGGGGGTCTTCAATCCAGGGAAGCCTAGCCAGCATCCTGGTGGCATCTGGAACCTGGTGATTGAAAAGAGAGTTAACATATGAAGCCAAACAATTTGTTGAGCAATCATGGATCCCAAGCTTGGAATAGTGGAGAGGAAATGTTAGGGAGGTACTCACTGCAAACTCTAGTGTAATCCTGCTTTCAGGTATATATTTTGCAGTAGTTTATGGATACGTGTGCACATAAGCTCTCTCTCACAGAAACTGGTGTATATCTAGGTTATGGGACTTTGTTAGAAAGTGAACTACCTGAGATGAAATTAGAGTGTACTATTAAAGGAAAGGTCTCACCCGAGTAATGAAGCTGAAGGGTTGTCATTCCACACGTGAAGTCTCTGGATACAGTCTGAGGTGAAGCATGTTGAGATGGCAATCGTTGCTTTGGTTAGGTTGTGATCGGCAGATGCAATATTATTTGGTTTGGATTGGGAGATGCATACGGGAAAGTGGGCCCTATCCAAGGGTGCCAGGACTGGGGGAAGTAGGGGCTCTATAGTGAAGATGTGAGGTTCCTGCTGTCTTAGGGTTCAAAAAGACAATCGATAGTTAATATTATTATCACATTATTTGTTAATTGGGTTAACTTTGAAAAGTCCCTTTGTTATGGTTTGCTGTACAGTACCCAGTATCTTGTATATAGCTGTGCTATTGGAAGCTTCTAATCTACTTGGTCTAGGCTTTTGAGAGAGTCCGCATATCAAATACGTAGCCTATATATTAAAAAGATTCAGTTTGTCTTTTGAGAAACTTTGAGACATACAATTGATTTCCCCCTCTCATATTAATTAACTACTGATTTATATGTCTACATTTTGCTAGGAGTGTACATAAACACCATTCCCACCACCAAAGGACTGTGACCCATCCCTCCCGCCCACTCCCACCCCCCACTGGCCCAGGAAGCTACATGTCTACCCTTCACCACTGGGTTTTTACTTTGGTGCCCTACTTACAACCCTAACCCTAACCCTGGTATACTTTTCATGAAGTGTCCCACCTGCAGGTGAGGAACCTGTGTGCTTGGGCCAGGTGGTAGTTGTACTCAACCAGGTATGCCCCTGCCCAGTAAGAGAAAATAGTTTTATAGTTACTGGCTTTGTTGTCATGTTACTATTTGTAACATCTTTTTTGTCTTGTTAGGACCAGTTTTCAATCTGGTGTGACTGCCTTGTATCTAAAAAACTTCTTTAACATTTCTGATAGTGTAAATTTACTGCCAGTGAATCATTATTACCTTTGTCTGTGAAAAGAATCATCTTCTCTGTGTTTCTGACAGACATTTTTATTGGATATGGAATTCTAGATTGATAGTTTTTAGACTTTTAAGATGCCATATTTTCATCTTTTTTAAGACTTTTAAAATATTTATTTATTCCCTTTTGTTGTCCTTGTTTTTTTTTTTTCTTTATTGGGGAATTAATGTTTTACATTCAACAGTAAATACAATAGTTTGTACATGCATAACATTCCCCAGTTTCCGATTTAACAATACAACCCACACTATATCATTTATCATCCTTCATGGACCTGTATTCTCCCCACCCAACCACCCCAGAGTCTTTTACTTTGGTGCAATACGCCAATTCCATTTCAGGTTCTACTTGTGTTTTCTTTTCTGATTTTGTTTTTCAACTTTGGCCTGAGAGTGAGATCACCCCATATTCATCCTTCTGTTTCTGACTTATTTCACTTAACATGATTTTTTCAAGGTCCATCCAAGATCGGCTGAAAATGGTGAAGTCACCATTTTTTATAGCTGAGTAGTATTCCATTGTGTATATATACCACAACTTGCTCAGCCACTCATCTGTTGTTGGACACCTGGGTTGCTTCCAGGTTTTGGCTATTACAAATTATGCTGCCAAGAACATGTGTATACACAGATCTTTTTGCAGGTGGGGAGCCGGGGTTTGAACCGGGATTCTTATGCCGGTCCTTGTGCTTTGCGCCACCTGCACTTAACCCGCTGCACTACAGCCCGACTCCCCCTGAGGGCTTTTAAACTATCAATAGGCTTCAGCTTAATCACTCACTCCTGACCAAGAGATAAAGCAGGGTGTGGCAGAGATAATCCAGTTGTTATGCAAAGAGACTTTCATAGCCCCTCAGCTATGCCACCAAGGTATAGGTCTTCTCCTGAGTTTCCTGGTTAGATCTCTGTCCCCTGGTGTCCCTCCCTGTTGCTGCTCCAGATTCTGAGGGTAGTAGCAATGGAGACTGAGAGTTGCACTTGGTGAGTCTCTGGGGAGTCCTCTCCTCCCTTAAGCTTTCCCCTTGTTGGTGGAGCAGACTGGAGGTGGTGTCTCAACTGATAAACTGCTGAACTGTTAGCAGTCACTTAATCTCTCCTTAGGCTCCTCTCTCCTCTCTGTCACCAGCCACACGTGTTTGTACTCACCAGTGATACTGGGTTCCTGTGGTCATTCTAGTCCTGTCTTGTCCCGGGTGGTCTCCTTTGGTATTCCTAGTTGATCTGGGACAGGAGAGGAGAGGAAAGGAGAGGAGAGGAGAGGAGAGGAGAGGAGAGGAGAGGAGAGGAGAGGAGAGGAGAGGAGAGGAGAGGAGAGGAGAGGAGAGGAGAGAAAGCGATCTCGTCCTTTTTTTTGTAGTTATTATTGTTGTTGTTATCAAAGTTGTTGGATAGGACAGAGAGAAAGGGAGAGAGGAGGGGAAGACAGAGGGGGAGAGAAAGATAGACACCTGCAGATATGCTTCACCACTTGTGAAGCAACTCCCTGCAAGTGGGGTGGGGGGCTTGAACTGGGATCCTTAAGCCAGTCCTTGTGCTTTGCGCTACCTGCACTTAACCTGCTGCGCTACCGCCCGACTCCCCATATTTTCATCTTTTAACTGACTTTCTTTCTGACAGGAAACCTACCAAAGTATTTGTCTTCTATGTGTAACTTTTCAGTTTTCACCACTGCTATTGAGCTTTTTTTTTTTTTTCTTACCACAGGTTTACACTTATTTTATTATAATGTGTGGTTTTGTGTTTTCCTCGCATGGGTTTTATTTAAAGCTTCATCAACAAATTTGAGGAGGACAGGTGGTGATGCACTTACTTGAACTCACACGTTATAATGCTTAAGAACCCAGGTTCGAGCCCCCAGTCCCCACTTGCAGGGGAAAGCTTTGCAAGTGGTGAAGCAGGGCTTCAGGTGTCTCTCTGTCTCTCTCCCTCTTTGTCACCCCCTTCCCTCTCAATTTATAGCTGTTTCTACCAAATAAATAAATAATAATAATACCAACATTTTTTTTAACTTTAGCAGTATTCTTCCTACCTTTTTAGTGTTCATACATATATGTATGCATAGATGTATGTATATACAGACACACTTATATAAAATACATTGTTATTTTTTAAAATTTTTTATTTATAAAAAGGAAACATTGACAAAACCATAGGATAAGAGGGGTACAACTTTGCACAATTCCCACCACCAGAACTCCGTATCCCATCCCCTCCTCTGATAGCTTTCCTATTCTTTAACCCTCTGGGAGTATGGACCCAAGATCATTGTGATCATTGTTAGATGCAGAAGGTTGAAGCAGACCTCTCTTTCCCTAGTGGTGAAGGGTTACAGACATTGTTTGCGGCTGTATGCTGGTGCACCAGTTTAAGCTACACATTACAACATGCAAGGACCTCTGTTCAAGGCCCTGGTCCCCACCTGCCAGAGGAAAAAGATGCAGGGGTCTCTCAGTCTCTCTCCTTCTCTCCCCATTCCTCTCAGTTTCTGTCTCTATCCAATAAATAAAGAAAGAAAATTTTAAAAAATAGAAAAAAAAACCCTAAGGTGACTATTTAAAAAAAAATTGTTTTATATGATTTCTCTCCTATTCGCCATTTTCCTTTCCTTCTTCCTTTCCTTCTCGTCCTCTTTTATTGCCTACAAAGTTGTTGCTGGAGCTCGGTGCCTGTGCTATGAATCCACTGCTCCTGGAGACCATTTTTCCCATTTTTGTTGCCCTTGTTGTTGTTATTATTGTTATTGTTGTTGTTGGATATTACAGAGAGAAATCGAGAGAGGAGGGGAAGACAGAGAGGGGGAGAAGAGATATACACCTGAAGACCTGCTTCACCGCCTGTGAAGTGACACTCCTGCAGGTGGGAGCCGGGTCATTTATAATTATGTATCCTCCTATATTTTTATAACATTATGTAACATAAGTATCTTCTGCAGGTGTTGATATTTTGTTAATCTCAAAGTGAAATTTTATGTCACGTATTATTTTCACCATGCTTCCCATATCTTTGATCATATTTATAATAGCTTCCTTTTTGGTTCTCATCTGATAAGTTGTCTTCATTAGTTTTACATCTTATTATTTGTGTTGTTTGATTATATTTATTTTTTCAGATATCAGATCTTTGCCTAATGTGAAATAGTTTTACTACATGTTGGCAACTTTTCTTGCTTAAGTCTGGAAGTAAATTTCTGACCCATACAGTCCTCCAGATCTGTAAGCTTTTCTTTTCTTTTTTCTTTTTTTCTAAAGCAGAAGTTGAGAGGGGAGTGGGAGATAGAGAGGGAGAGATAAAGAGAGATACCTGCAACCCTGCTTCACCACTCATGAAGCCCCATGCAGGTGAGGAGTGGTAACTTGAACCCGGGTCCTTGTGCACAGTAATGTGTGTGCTTAACCTGGTGCAATACTACTTGGGATGCATATATATATATATATATATATATATATATATATATATATATATATATTTCATTTTACAAGAGCACTTCCCAGCTCTGTCTTATGGTGGTGTTGGGGATTGAACCTGGGACCTTTCTGCCCTAGGCATGAAAGTCTTTTTGCATAACCATTATGTTGTTTTCCCAGCCTGCTTAACTAATTTTTTATATTTATTTATTTCCTTCTGTTGCCCTTGTTTTATTTTTGCAGTTATTATTGCTGTTGTTATTGTGTCATTGTTGTTGGATAGGACAGAGAAATGGAGAGAGGAGGAGAAGACAGAGAGAGGGAGAGAAAGACACCTGCCAGACCTGCTTCACTGCCTGTGAAGCGACTCCCCAGCAGGTGGGGAACTGGGGGCTCGGACTGGGATCCTTAAGCCGGTCCTTGCACTTTGTACCGCCTGTGCTTAACCCACTGCACTACTGCCCAACTCCCTTAAATAATTTTATATAAACTTTTGAAAAAACTTTAATGAAACAAGGTATAATCATGCTACTGCACTTAACAAGTTACTGATTCCAAATTTTCACTTTCTTTTTTTAAAAATTTTTTACAAGTGAAGGATTTATTTACAAAAAAGAGAAATTCTCTTCATTATCTTTCAAAATATAATTTTTTCCTCATTCTCTTTTTCCCATTCTTTTTTTAAAATTTTATTTATTTTATTTATTTATTCCCTTTTGTTGCCCTTGTTTTTTTTTTTTATTGTTGTAGTTATTATTGTTGTTGTTGTTGGATAGGACAGAGAGAAATGGAGAGAGAAGGGGAGAGAAAGATAGACAACTGCAGACCTGCTTCACCGCCTGTGAAGAGACTCCCCTGCAGGTGGGGAGCCGGGGTTCGAACCGGGATCCTTATGCCGGTCCTTGTGCTTTGCGCCACCTGCGCTTAACCCGCTGCGCTACAGCCCGACTCCCTTTCCCATTCTTCTATAATAAAGTGTGGTGTAGTCTTCTGTCACCATGTCATATATATCACTTGAATCCGTCTATATATGGTCATTCATTTACATTCATCTCTTCACGTTAACTGATGTATTTCCCTCGGACTTTTTTTCTAGTTCATTATTATATGATACAATATTAGATAGTGTATGAGGTTTTAAGTATGTGAAATATAAGTCTTTGTGTCTTGCTGTTTAGTTTTTTAATTGTTTGTTTTATTTGATAGGTCAGAGAAAAATTGAGAGGGGGAGGGGAGATAGGGAGAGAGAAAGACCCCTGCAGGACTGCTTTACCACTTGCGAAGCTTCCCTCCTGCCGGTAGGGATCAGAGACTTGAATCCAAGTCCTTGTGCATGATAAGGCATACATTCAACCAAGCCTGCTACCGCCCAGCCCCTGAGTTTTAAAATATATTTATTGTACTTTTAGTTCTACATTTCAAATTGATATTTTTCTAAGTTTACAGTTTTCTATATTTTTCTCCACCATTATTATTCAATTTCTGAGCTATATAAGTAAGTAGTGATTTCTCTAAATTCCATGTTTGACAGTACTAATTTCTCAGTCTCCTATAGTTCTTTTTGTTAACTTTCCCCTGTAAGTCTGTTTTTTCTCATCTTTTTTGCTGACTCATTTATTTTTTATTGAATGGTAGGCATTACCTATGAAAAATTTAGATACAAATGGGTCTTTCTTTAGTGTTAATTTTCTCTAGAGAAAATTCAGTTTTTCTTCTTATAGGCAGTTAACATTGATCTAAATGACCTTAACCCAGTGTAGAGCTGAGTAGATTTGAAATTCAGTTGTAGATTGGGTTAAGGTCATTTGAATCGATCTTATGTAGGCTTTTCTATTTCTATTTCATCCTTACTGCTAGATTTTCAGTGGTCTCAATTTAAAGCCAAGGGTTTTGACAGGACCTCTTTTTCTTGGCATGCTTTGAAATCCAAATGTTGTTTCCAGTCCTATGAGACTACTTAAAGCTCTGAGCTTCTCAGCCAGGACTTCCTAATTTAGAATGTCTTAAACAGAAAAGTGACAAATAATGTCAAGCTATCTTTTCTTGTTTACTGTCTATCTGAGATCTAGCCACTTCTATCCTTATTATCCCGGTAACACTTCTGTGTCTTCAAAAAGATTATTGAAAAACATATTATGTCCTTATAGTTACTTAAAGGTACTAGAGGCCAGAAAGTCTACAGAGTATTTAGTCAATAAATTACAGAGGTTATTGGTTACTTTCTTCTGTTGAAGTTCCTTTTAATACCTTAACTAGGCATCTACCCACTAAACTGCCCCATTATTCTTCAAAAATAATTTCACATGTTTGGCCTCACATAACGAACACTTTAATCTTACTTATATATACCAATAATTTGTTAGTATTCTGGTCTGTGGTGGCTCGTTCTTTGTCTTTTACTACCTCCCAATATAAAGTCCATGCCTTCTTACATACCATATATCAGACAAGAGGCTAATAACCAAAACATATAAAGAACTCGCCAAACTCAACAACAAGAAAACAAATGACCCCACTCAAAAATGGGGAGAAGATATGAACAGAATATTCACCACAGAAGAGATCCAAAAGGCCAAGCAACATATGAAAAAAATGCTCCAAGTCATTGATTGTCAGAGAAATACAAATAAAGACAACAATGAGCTACAACTTCACTCCTGTGAGAATTTCATACATCAGAAAAGGTAGCAGCAACAAATGCTGGAGATCTTGTGGGGACAAAGGAACCCTCCTACACTGCTGGTGGGAATGTCAGTTGGTCCAACTCCTATAGAGAGCAGTCTGAAGAATTCTCAGAAGGCTAGAAGTGGGACTATTCTATCACCCTGCAATTCCTCTCCTGGAGATACAGCCTAAGGAACCTTACACACCCATCCAAAAATATGTGTGTATATTCATATATGTTCATAGCAGCACAATTTGTAATAGCCAAAACCTGGAAGCAACCCAGGTGTCCAACAACAGATAAGTGGCTGAGCAAGTTGTGGTTTGTATACACAATGGAATACTACTCAGCTATTAAACATGGAAATTTCACTATTTTCACCCCATCTTGGATGGAACTTGAAGAAATCATGTTAAGTGAGATAAGTATGGTGGGGTTATCTCACTCATAGGCAGAAGTTAATAAACAAGAACAAAAGAGAAAACACTAAGCAGAACTTGAACTGGAGTTGGTGTATTACATCAAAGTAAAAGATTCTGGGGTTGGGGTGGGAGTTCAGGTCCTGAAACATGATGGTAGAAGAAGACCTAATGAGGGTTGTATTATGTGGAAATGGCAACTATTATATTTCCCTGTCTACTATAAACCACTAATGCCCCAATAAATAAATTAAAGAATAAAAATAAATAAATTCCATGTCTTCAAATACTGAATATATTGTCTTGCCTTTCATTGTTTTCTTTTTTTCCACCTGACCACCATTTTGATTCATTACCCATTTCCTGCAATAGGCGGACATAAACATGTTAAAGTAAAATTCCTCTGTATATACTCTGCTACATACCTAACATTTTCATTTTGCATTTCCCTCCACCACCCTTATACCATGTTCTGGACCACTTAAACTTTTGGACATATTCTCTTAAGAGATAGCATTAAATTATAGACATTATCAAACCTACCCTCCTATCTTACAAATGTCCAAACTGACTATTGTATCTTATGAGGTGCTGCAGCAAATATAGCTCAGGGCTAGAAAGTATGAGATCCTGAGTTCAAATTCTGATACTACGTATGTTAGAGTGATGCTCTGGTCCACTCGTCCTCCTTATCTCTCTTCATCTCTTGTAAAAATTTAAAAAAAAAAAAAACTTTGAAGCATATAAAGTATTACCAAAATAAATATAAATCTTAAATAGTAGTACTCATTCCTGTAACAACTCAGCAAATTTTAGCTTTCAGGACATGTAGCCATGGAGATATATATATATGTTTTTTCTGAGTCTGGTAGTTACTGTTAAAGTTTGGCAGTTTGTGCACATACACTAAGTTGGTATAGTCATTCGTATCCTTTGCTACTGTTCTGTCATTTATAATTATTGTGTGCCTGTATCCTTTTGAGCCTTGTAATTATTTATTTTAGTGTCTTTCCAGTTCAGTGTTACTGAATTGTGCTACAATTCCTACAGGAACAAGAACAAGCTATTATAGCTTTGCAAATGCATTTTACTGGTGCAGTCTGTTATTTTTTTCCCCCTCTTCTATTGATAGCCTACAGCTTCAGTTGCTGAGCAGTGGAGAAACCGAAACCTCAAGGGCCCATTAGATTTAACTTGTTTACTACATTGATATCTATATGTTAAATGACAAGAGAGTTCAGGTTATTGAATAATTTAAAATTCAGCTCTAATTGGTGTCGTATGACCTGGAAAAGGCCACAGATGACGCCAGGAACATGCTGTGAATTTCTTATAAATAATTCATAAATTAGATGATTCATTTGCCTCAATGTCTCACTAAATAAATGCAAAAGTTTGTAAGTTATAACTGATTACATAACACCTGTATGTATTTAGTTCATAATGCTGGAAGGTAATCTACCTTGATGATCTTCTAGCAAAATCTGCCAGTACAGGAGAGCTAATTGCACTGGGGAGAATGAGCATTCATTTGGGATGAGACTTTGGCAACCCATACAGTGCAGCTGCTGCATGACGTAGCTCCTGTCAGCTTGACAACTGCTCTGTGTAAGTCAGAATTTAAAAATGCAGTACGTTGTACTGATCCGTTTTTCACATGAACTCCAAATATTTGGGATAATGTAATGACCTGCCCGAAAATACAGCACTCTGGGGTAAGAAACAGTTGTTTAGTTCCTGAATGCATTAGGACTTCTCAACCAAATCAAGAGCAAAACAGTGAATTTAGAAGTTGAAATTGAGTTTTTTGTTTTTAATAAGGCCATCAATGGGAATGTGAGAGTTATAAGTAAGGTGTTTGCCAGATTAGCAAACTAGTATTTACCATCAGAGGAAAGAATACCAATAAGACCTGTTGGTAGTATTGACTGTTCCTGTGGTTAACAACTTAGAAGTGTGTTGTAAGTAATCGTTTCCTATTCTTACAAAATAACCTGTTGCCCCCCCAAAAAATTCCTATACTTTGTACACTTCACTTCATATGGTTTTATAGCAGGAAGATTGGCCATGGCTTATGAAAAAGGTGGAAAAACAAAGTGCTGATTGTGCCTACTGCCTCACCACCACATTCAGTTTTGAGGTAGATACTACTTTTTAACACCTGTTTTTATTTATTTATTTAGATACTACTTTTTAACATCTGTTTATATATATTTATATAGTTATTACCAAAGCAGTGAATTCGCTCTAGCTTATGACAGTGTAGAGATTTGAACCTGGGACATCAGAGCCTCATGCATGAAAGTCTTTCTGCATAACCATTATGCTACCCTACAGTTTATTTATTTTTATGAGAGACCACAGTACTACTTATCTCTGGCACACAAAGGTGCTAGGGATTGAACCTGGGACATCTGGGCCTCAGGCATGCAAGTCTGTTGTGCTAGGCTGTGATATCTCCTTGATGCATAGATGCTGTTTGTTTGTTTTATAATTGCCACTGGTGTTATCAGAGAGGCTCAGTGTCTGCAAGATGAATTCCCTGCCCCGGCAGCCATTTTTTTCCATTTTGGTTTCTTTTTTTTTTTGATAAGGCAGAATTTGAAAGAAGGGGGGATAGAGAGACAGAGATACCTGCAGTACTTGCAGGTGACAAACAGGGACTCAAACCCCTGTCTTGTCACATGGTAACGTGTGTGCCTAACAAGATGCACCACTGCTGGCCCCCCCACAAATGCTGGGTTTTGTTGTGGTGGTTTTGTGCCTCCGGGGTTATTGCTGGGACTCGGGCAGGCACTGCAAATCCACTGCTCCTAGAGGCCATTTTTTCCATTTTTAAAAAATAGGATAGAACAGAGAGAAATCGAGAGAGGAAAGGAAGCTAAAGAGAGGGAAAGAAAGGTGGACACCTGCAGGCCTGCTTCACAGCTTGTGACGTGAGCCCCCTTATTCAGGTCCTTGTGCTTAGTACTGTGTGCGTTTAACCCAGTGTGGTGCACTACCACTTGTCCCCCTCCCCCATAGATGCTGTTTTAATCCTTATTTTGCTGATAATGAATATGTGCTTGGACAAATTGAGTCATGTAATATGTTAGGTTACTACAAACTAAAAAAAATCACGCATCTATTTATGAATCATGAGTGGCCTAGCTTTAAAAAAAAAACGTGAATTGTACAGATTTGCACTTGGTTTTCAGTAGTATAAAATTTCAGCAGCACAGCTTTCTACCACTACCTGTGCAAAAGGTACACTGCACCCGGCACTGAAGTTTAGATGAGTGGGACAGCTTTGAGTCCTTTGCTCAGGACCTTAGAAGGTTGAGGTCAGGCTCCAGATAGACTGCCATGGTCTCACTAGAATCTGGGTTCTAAACCGTTTTCCACACTTGCCGGGTTGTTGGCAGAGTTGGGTTTTTCACATCTTCCTAAGAGATTTTCCATTTTCATTCTGGCTATTGGTGGGAGACCACCCTCTGTTCCAGACATCCTTGGCACATGACGCCCTTTATTCCATTTCCCTTCCCACATAATAGACGTTCTTTTCTTCAAGGTCAACAAGAGAATTTTCTACCTGGGGGAAGGCACCAGACCTCCTTTGGATGGTTTGGCTCACTAGGTCTGACCAATGATCACGGGACCAAAGCCCCAGTATACTCACAAATGCAGCCTGCACTCAGTGGAGAGATAACACAGCGTGTCTGGGGCTTTGGCAATCCTAGGGACCCTTATTTCCACTGGCAGAATGTTTTTCTTCCCAATGATCACAAGGGTATGATATAACTGACAAAGCAGTGTTTATCTTGATTTCAAAATCATCAAGCTGCACTACCTCTCAGAAACATAAAGATCTAAATGCTGAAAGAATTTCAAATATATTCCAGATTCCTGGGGGCTGGGTGGTAGTGCAGTGGGTTAAGCACACATGTCACAAAGCGCAAGAACCAGTGTAAGGATCCCGGTTTGAGACCTTGGCTCCCTACCTGTGGGGGGTGGAGGGGGTCACTTCACAGGTGGTGAAGCAGGTCTGCAGGTGACTTTCTTTCCCCTTCTCTGTCTTTCCTCCTCTCTTGATTTCTCTCTGTCCTATCCAACAATAACGACAACAAGGGCAACAAATGGCAAAAATAGCCTCCAGGAGCAGTGGATTCGTGATGCAGGCACTGAGTCCCAGTGATAACCCTGAAAAGGATATTCCAAATTCCTGACATTTGTGAGTCATTTCACAACCAGTATTATTAAAGTTAATGTAGTCTTTCAAGGAAAAAAGTGAAAATATATATGAATGCATACATGCTTTCTATTGCTATGTTAATAATATATAGATTTGAAATATAGATGATATAAAATAGTTTATTTAAATTTCAGGATTTTGTTTAATATACTTTCTTATTTGTATAGTTGGTATACTTTTTATGGAAAATATTAGAAAACTGTATACAATTTTAATAATATGTTACTTGTTCTTTTAAAATTTATTTGTCATTTTAAAATTACAATGCTATAAAATTTAGTTTACCATGCAAAGTAGCAGATGATAAATGCTAAATATTTGTGTTGACAGTAAGTACTACACAAGTTGAGAGAAGGGGAGATTAATGTGGGCTAGAGTCTTCCTTTAGGTGTAAAATAAGGTTAATTTTTTATGAGGTACTTTATCATAAATGTTGCCCTAAGAATAGTTCCTTTTTAGTGGCTTCTCATCTGCACAGTGTACTGGATTGTGTGTGTTCTTTTGAGGACCTAGCTTTCCAGATGTGACTAATTCTCACTTAAGTGGAAATCCTGTAATATTGCTTTGGGAACTCAATTAGAATCTTTAAAAATCACTGTAATATTCTTCTTCTATCATTGGCTAGGAAGTTTGATGTAATTGCATGTTTGTGTTGACACCTAATACCAACCCATCATATTCAGCAATTGCAGAGTGAACTCAAGGGATTTTCCTCCTTCAATTTTTGTTTTTCATTCTGTCTCTAGGATAAGTAACCATCTCAACAGTTTATGAATAGTTTCTTATTTTTTAAAAGCATTTGTAGTAAACTGAATAATGGCTGCCAAACATGTTCATGTACTAATTCCTGGAGCCTGTGAATATCTCTTATATGTGTGTATACACACCCAGGAAAAAAAAAAAACGCTTTGTATTACAAATCTTTACAGATAGGATTAGAGGTTTTGGAATGGGGAGGAGATTACCCAGAATTACCAGGGTGAGTCACTGTAATCAAGCAAGTTTTATTAGAGGAACGAAGAAAGGGTATAATCAAGCAAGTTTCATTAGAGGGACCTAGAAGAAGTCAGATGTTCCATGAAAAGAACAAAGTTTCTCAGAATGTGGTCTCAAATTAGCAGCATCAGCATCTCCTGGCAATTGCATGAAGATTGAGATTATTCATCATCTCTAGACGTCTCACTTGGCAACTCTGGAGTTGAAATCCAGCAATCCACATATAGTTATCTCTCCAAGGGATTCTGATACAAGCTAATGTTTGAGACTCACTGATATAGACTAAGTTTTGCTCTTCCCGGTAAAATATACTTGAGGTAAAATTCTGGGCAAACACACTCCACTGGCCTATCAAAGGTAGTTTGCAGCTGCTTTCTTTCTGCCACAGTTTATTAGGCTTTAATCACTTGAACATTTTAATTGAAAAATCACTTAGGTTTATAGCTGGAATTAAATGTATTTTGTATTTAAATACCACTTTTGATTAGAGTCGTGATTTGTTGGAGACAGTTAGTTTTATTTATGTGCTATGAAAATGCTTTGACTCATCAGATTCCTACTAGTAACTAATATCTGACTTCAGTATTAGGTGACATGCTTTCCATCAAATCTCATGCTGTGTAGTGGCTAATATTTTAAGTGACTGAATTTCTTGGCTCAGTATGCACTTTAGAATACTTTACATTCTGGGGCCAGGTGGTGGTGTACTTAGTTGATATATGTTGTACATATGTTAATATACACAAGGACCCATGTTCGAGCTCCTGGTCCCCACCTACAGGAAGAAAGCTTCACAAGTGGTGAAGCAGTGCTGCAGGTGTCTTTCTCTCCCTCTCTATCTCCCCTTCCTTCTCAATTTCCCTCTTTCAAATAAATAAAATATTCAAAAAATTAAACACTTTATAAAAAAAGAATACTAGACATTCTAAGACATTGACTACTTTTAGCCTCTTCTCTAACTAGGTTTTATGTAACCATCATTAATTTCAAATCTTGGATTCTTATTTATATATCATGTAGGAGCACTTTTTTTTTCTCACCCTTACAGATGTGGTATAATGTAGATTGTTTGAGAATGGTATTATCTGTGTGAATACAGTCATTTAAGACAGACAGAACGACAACTTTGTTTTGGCAAACACATCTGTTTACTAAATATTTACATTGGTATCAATGTTTACATTGATTTCTGAAAAGCAAAGAGAAAAATAATTTCTTCATGCATTTACTTAACAACTGATCTTTTGACCCCCTTTAGGTATCCAACCGGAAAAGCAGTCTCCAGGCTTCATCTACAGAACTAGATGGTTCCTACTTGAGTGTAGCCATACCACAGGCCCGCTATAAGGGCAAGCAGAGGCCCAAGTCTGCAAACCAAGACTCAGCTTCAGCATCCCTTTGGGAGTTTCGGGATGGTTCTTTAAAATCAGCAGCTCTTCTTTATCCCAAAGAAAGTCTAAATAGGATACTATCTGAGGACAGAGTATGTAATTATGTATCCTCGGGGGAAAAACCACTAGATGTAGTCCCTACAGAGAAGGTGCCACCAGAGGACTTGACAATGAATGAACATCCACACCTTAAGCAAACTCCTTCTGGTCGGTGTTGTGGTCATAGACTTTTGGAAACTGCAGATCATGTTCACGAGAGCCATCCTGCAAGCACTGCCCCTCAGTATCCTGGGACACATTCTGAATCATGCAGTTACTGTGGGCTTTCCTGGGCCACTCTAATGCACAGCCAAGGACTTCTGCAGCCCAGTGAAACTGATGTCAAAAAGCAACTCTCAGATGATAGAAGACAGCAACTTATGCTTCAGAAAATGGAGCTCGAAATTGAAAAGGAACGCCTCCAGCACCTGCTAGCCCAGCAGGAAACAAAGCTTCTCCTCAAACAGCAGCAGCTTCATCAGTCTCGGCTGGATTACAACCGGTGAGTGCTGTCTGCTCTTTCAGCAGGGACTGTAACTCGCAGAGCGCAGTAAAAGGACGACCTATACCCCTTAAGATATGTGGCTTAGAATCCTGTGCATCATTTTCATCTCTGGAAATAGCTTATAACAGGAACTACTTTATATGATGGTTGTGTGTCCTATCAGTGAGAAAGTGTGTAGGGTGTGTTCTCATTAACTGGCCGCTGCCATCATTCTCAGTGTCATAATCCATATTGCCACTCCTGTCTGTGGTAGAGGCGGCTGTGACTGCTACTATCTCTATTAATTTTTCATTATATTAACTATTTTGTCATCATTGCTTGACTCCATCTAGATTTTCCTACCTACCTCGTGTCGCTACCAGTAATTCTTAAGTTCTACATTCCTCAAGAGCACTTAGTCTACCTCTTTCTTTTTTGTTTATGATTGCACATAGTTAAAACTTGGAGAGTATCTTTGGACAGTGATGATCGTGACAATACTGTGTAATAATGTTTGGATGTCTTTATGCTTTTATTTCATGAAGGATGTACTTTAACATGTTTCTATTTTGAAAATTAGCCAGAAAAATATGTCTAAACGACTAAGAAATGGGTAGCAAGGACCACACATTTGAGGACAGTGATTAATCTGCTCACTTTCCCCACCACCCAGCTTCCATTAGCACCTGTGGATAGGTTGTCGTCCAGTTCCTTGGGGGAATGTTTCTATGACCCAGAGGAACTGTGTGATGTGGCATCAGCACCTTGATCTGTTAACCTGAGAAGGAAGTGGATATATCTGACAGGGCCAATGATACTTCTTGTTATTAAGATTCCCACTTAGAGGGGCCAGGTGGTGTTGCACTTGGTTGAGCGCACATGTTACAATGCACAAGGATCCAGGTTCAAGTCCCCAGCCCCCACCTGCAGGGGACAAGCTTTGCGAGTGGTGAAAGCAGTGCTACAGCTATCTCTGTGTCTCTCCCTCTCTGTCTCTTCCTACCCTCTCAATTCTGGCTGTCTCTATCCAATAAATAAAAATAATTTTAAAAAATAGAAAAAAAAGATTCCCATTTAGACACTGGTGATCAAAATACATTTACCTGGCAGTAGATAAATGAAAGCTATCCATTTATGTTTTTGTTTATTTATGTATGTTTGGGAAGTAGCTGTTTTTAACTTGCAACTATTCTTGCTGAGGGAGGAATAGCTGAAAATACCTGGTCTTCCATGGTTTACCATTCAGGTTCTTATTGTCCACAAAATAGACATTCTCTAAATTTACCTTTACAGGTTAAGAGCTCAGACTGAGTTTAAGGAAAGAGAACTGGATACTGACAAAGAGCTTACTATACCCAGAGAACTAAATATGGATAGGAATGGGAGTACCTCTGCTCCAAGGTACTTTGAGTGGCTGTTGAAGGCAAGATCATACATGGTAATATTACGCCCAGAGGTTCGGGTCCCGATCACACACAAGGAATTCCAGAGTCACATGCAAGTACAAGAGCCTTTATTAGCAAGCTTAAACTTGGGTTCCAAGAGCGTCTCCATGCAGGGGAGAGTCTTGCGACCCTGAACATTTTCCATCTCAGCTTTTTTATAGTTAGTATAGGGTGGGTACAGGTGGGGATGTTTACACAGAACAAAGAACAGTTGGTTTCGGCTCAATGGCTGTTCTTTACCTCCTCAGGTAAAGCCAGAAGATGGTCTGTCCAGTAGAGCCCAAGCTTTATGGTGTGTGAGACTCGAGGGCCATACCAAGTACCACCAAGGAGCACAGTGGATGGCTTAGGGAAGAGGGTTGTGGATTCCCCTCATACCGTCTCCACCTTTCCCTTTCTTTTCCCTTTCTCTCTAAAAGAATGAGGTAGCTGGACAGGGGAGGTCACCCGGTAGTGGTATTGTGTATGTGTGAGACCCTGGGTCTTTTCCCAGTGCTTCATTAAAAGTAAGATGCTAAGGATATAATAAGCATAGGTGTATAGCTCCATATTAGTGAATCCAGCTTTCCAATCATATGAATTAATACATTGTCATTATAAAAAAATTAAAAACAGTTGTAATCCTAATGTAATCTATTGAATTATTTTCCCTTTCTTATTATATTTTCTTTTTAAAAATATTTATTTTCCCCTTTTTTTGTTTCCCTTGTTGTTTTTATCATTGTTGTGGTTATTATTATTGTTGTTGCCAGATAGGACAGAGAGAAATGGAGAAAGGAGGGGAAGACAGAGAGGGGGAGAGAAAGACACCTGCAGACCTGCTTCACCACTTGTGAAGTGACTCCCCTGCAGGTGGGGAGCTGGGGCTCAAACCGGGATCCTTATGCCAGTCCTCCAGTTTTGCGCCATGTGCACTTAACCCACTGCACTACGTCCCAACCTCTGCCGGGCTAGCTTTGTGGGTGGGAGACAGACAACCAGGGACTCATGGCTGAGCTGGGACGCAGTTCAATCTTTATTGATGAGCGGGGATGCAGTTCAACAATCTAACCTCATCTAATCTCTCTTCATTAGAAAGCCCTGTCTTTTATGTCTCCTGAGGCGGAAGTGTCAGGAAGAGGAAGTACATAGGGTAGGGGTTGGGGAGAAGGAAAATAAAGCGCCAACCAGTGGGGATTAAACCAATGAAAACAATGATTATGTTAACAGACCACAGCCTCAAGCAATGTAACAGAAGGGGTTTTAGAAGCAGAATTTAGAAGCATACCAACAAACCTCCCTTAGTATATTTTCTATAAGGCAACAGGAATTATGCTTATACAGAAATTTATATTTTGCTGATACCAGTATTATATTTTATGAAAAAAGTATTAATTTATTCCTTCAACATGTACTTTGTAACAATTATTAAAAAATATTTGCATTTATTGTTGAGAGAGACAGAGACAAACAAATACCAGAGCACTGCAATGGCACATGTGGTGCTGGGGTGTGAGCATGCTTTCATGCTTTTCAGGTCCAAAGCTGGGCCACATCTTGGTCAGCCAGAACTTACCATTTAAGTATACAGTTCAGTGACATTTAGTATCTATCATATTGCTGTGCAAATATCTGTATCCGGTTCTAAAATTCACTCCCAAACAACCCCATGCTTTAGCGATCACTCCCTTCTCCCTTTTCCTTCCACCTCCTAGCAACTAGCAGTCTGCTTCCTGTCTCTGCCTGTCCCAGGGGGTTCATATAAATGGGTTCATGTAGTCTGAGGCTTTTCATATCTAGGGTTTCTCATGTGTTTGAGGTTCATAGACACTGTAGCATGTATCATTGCTTCCAATGGTAATATCGTGTCTACTCATTTTTCAAATTTTCGTTGTTCATTTTTTCCTTTTATTTTGTATTTTGACCAGAGCCTCGCTCAACTCTGGCTACTAGTTATGCTCTGGACCAGACCACTCAAGTAATTTGTTCAACTTTCAACTTTCTAGTTCTTTACAACTACACACATTACTACACTAATAAGCATGTCTATACAGATATTCTTGTTCCTACTACACCTATTACTTTAGGATAAGTTATCAAAGATGAAATTACTAGGTACAAGGCTATTTTATATGTGGCTATTTTGGTATAATATTTATGCATGTAGTTATTTACAAGAGAGAAAATCAGGACATTACTCTGACTCATGCAATGCCTGGGATGGATCTCAGGTCCTAATAAGTGAGAGTCCACTGCTTTATCCACTGCTCCATATTCCACAATGTACATTTTGGTATAACTTATAATTATGAATTATAATAGTCCATGACAGTTTTTCCCCCCAAAGGTTGTAGCAACTCCTGCCTGTATTTAATTCAAATGTGGCAATTTATGAGATTTTTTACCATTGCTGTCCAGGTAGATAAAGTGAATGCTTTGAAAACTAGCATTTCATCCTAAGAGATGCATTTGCTTTAAAAATGTGTGTGTGTGTGTGTGTGTGTGTGTGTGTGTGTGTGTGTGTGTGTGTAGGCATGTGTGGGTATAAATGCCTTAGCATCAAATACAGCAAAAATAATGTTGGACTGTGTAGTGCTTTCAAAAATATCCTCCCTAATGTTCTCTGGATAAGACCATCTGCCTTAGTAATTATTAAGATCCATTATGAGAGGGAGCTGGGCAGTAGTGCAGCGGTTAAGCGCAGTTGGCGCAAAGCACAAGGACCCACCTAAGAATCCCTGTTCAAGCCCCCGGCTCCCCACCTGCAGGGGAGTCGCTTCACAGGTGGTGAAGCAGGTCTGCAGGTGTCTATCTTTCTCTCCCCCTCTCTGTCTTCCCCTCCTCTCTCCGTTTCTCTCTGTCCTACCCAACAACGAACAACATCAACAATGGTAATAATAATAACCACAACGAGGCTACAACAACAAGGGCAACAAAAGGGGGGGGGAATGGCCTCCAGAAGCGGTGGATTCATGGTGCAGGCACCTAGCCCAGCAATAACCCTGGAGGAAAAAAAAAAAAAAAGAATCCTGGTTCGAGCCCCTGGTTCCCCACTCGCAGGGGGGTTGCTTCACAAGCAGTGAAGCGGGTCTGCAGGTGTCTGTCTTTCCCCCTCTCTGTCTTCCCCTTCTCTCTCCATTTCTCTCTGTCCTAACAACGACAACATCAATAACAACAACAATAATAACTACAACAACAATGAAAAACAAGGGCAACAAAAGGGAAAATAAATACATATAAAAAATTTTTAAAAAGGTCCATTATGAGAGTTTGCAGAAAATTTAGTGATTATTTCTAAAGTCTAATAGCCATTGGAAAGTCAAGAAGTCTCATTTATCAATACTTAGATTATTGAATCTAAAGCAAAATTAAAATCAGTAAAGGCAACAAGTTCATCTGTCTCTCTGATTCAAAGTGATTAAGGAAATGGCATTTTATCTACTAACCCCACAAAGAGGAAGAGATAGTTCAAAGAAGTATGCCTTGTAGCCTTGATAATTCATGTAGAATTATTTAATCAAAAATGACTGCTGGTTTTAGAAAATATAATCAAGAACCATTATAGGGAACGACCTTCTTTCTACCTTGTTGGCACTTAGATTTTGTCAGGAGCACTCCCTAGATAAAATTTAATTTTAACCTAAATTTTGTTTATTTGGAAATTTAAATTATCTTGCTATTAAAAATATCCTACGTATTTAAAATATTAAACTTGCTCAAGTGAGGCATTAAGAATTTGGAACTAAAATAAATGAGATAATGAGGAAGTGAAAAACATATTTTTTATAATTAACAGCTCATTTTGAGTTAATTATATACAATTACCAAAATCTAATTGCAATTTATTTTCTATTATCTGTGGGAAGAATCACAGGCAAGGGAGCTTGCATTGCTGCCTTCTTGCATAAGTGCTATAGAATGAGGACAAGTAATATGCAAGGCCTTAATGACAAATAAAATCAAATAGTAGGACACAGCTGAGCCAGACCACTGGAAGATAATTATCACATGAAAGATGGTAATGACTTAGAAAGTCACAAGTACCTCTGATTGCCTATAAATTCCCCTGTTTGCTTTTTAGTAGTTTGGTATTTGTCGACTATACAAAGATGACCTGTACACAGTAACACTGGCTTTGTGTTTCTGTAGTTTTCTAAAAATTCAAATATTGATAATAAAATCAATTTAAAATTTCTGTTAAACACCAACAATTTACTTAGTACTATAGGAGGTAGGAAGCACCTCCTCCCTTCAAGGACTTACAAAGCAGAGCAATGCAAATAAACAAATTTCCTTTTTTAAAAAATCATAGAAATGGGGAGTCAGGCGGTAGCGCAGTGGGTTAAGTGCACGTGGCGCAAAGCGCAAGGACCTGTGTAAGGATCCCGATTCTAGCCCCCGGCTCCCCACCTGCAGGGTAGTTGCTTCACAAGCGGTGAAGCAGGTCTGCAGGTATCTGTCTTTCTCTCTCCCTCTCTGTCTTACCCTCCTCTCTGCATTTCTCTCTGTCCTATTCAACAATGACATCAATAATAACTACAACAATAAAACAAAAACAACAAAAAGGAATAAATAAATATTAAAAATTAAAAAAAAGAAAAAAGAAAAATCATAGAAATAGCTATATAAAATTCAAATGTTTTGCTGTCTTGAAAGCAACTCAAATAAGCTAAAAGGAGAAAGCTAAATGCTGTGATCTCACTTGTAGGTGGGATTTAAGAAAAAGGAAAAGAAAGGGAAAACACTATGTGAACCGCAGACTGGGTGTGGTGCATTGCGGCAAAGCAAAGGCCTCTGGGGAGAGGGGAGGGAAGGGCTTGGGGCCCAGTGCAGGATGGTAGAGAAGGAAAGACTTAAATGGTAGGAGTGATGTGCTGACACCTGTCATGGGACGATAGGAAATGGTGCGCATTACCAACAACTGCGGTGGAAACCATTATTTTCACAACATAATGATTTGGGGTAGGGGGTGGAAGGACAAATCAGCTTAAGAATCTTGTCTTGGAAGCTTCAACAGCAAATCAAGTTTCAAAGGAGAGCAGGAGTGGGTCTGGTTTTATACCTGTTACAACTAGGGTTGTAGAAGACTATATATAGTTAAGAGTTGTCTGAAGAAAGCCATCCACATTCATGGGTATGCTCAGTAGTGGAAGCTGCATGGTCATGTAATCTACAGAAAGAATTAGCAAAAGTGTCAGGGCCAGGTGGTGGCACACCCACTTGAGCGCACATGTTACATGCTCAAAGACCCAGGCTCAAGCCCCCGCAGGGGAAAGCTTCACAAGCAGTGAAACAGTGCTGCGGGCATCTCCCTTTTTCTCTCCCTCTCTATATCACTTCCCTCTCAATTTATCTGTCTCTGTCTAAAATAAATATAATTAAAATATACTTATTTATTAAAAAGAAACACGTCACCTTATGTTATAGGGGGCTTATGTTATAGGTATAAGAGGAGTCCTTTGCAAAGCCTCCACTGACCGGACCTGCCAGGTCCTAGGTCAGGGAGACTTATCAGCAAGGTGTTTTCTTTGATTGTTTTGTCTTTTTGATACACAGAGACAAAAACCATAGCACCTTAGTTTCTTTCTATGCAGTTGGGGCTATGCTCAAACCTGGGCCATGCACCTGGCGAAGTAGCACACTATCCAGGTGAACTGTGTCCTGGCCCAGAAGTCTTGGTCCAGTCAAAGCCAAAAGAATAATAGTGTGATTACTCCTTGCAAGTGGTTATTACAGTCTTCAAATTGTTCAAGCCTAAGGCCAGTTTTTGCCTGCCTGCATTCCTTTCCCTACCCTTCTTCCTTTCTTTCTTTTTTTCTTTCTTTCTTTCTTTCTTTCTTTCTTTCTTTCTTTCTTTCTTTCTTTCTTTCTTTCTTTTTAAATGTTTTTTATTATTTATTACCTTTTGTTGCCCTTGTTGTTTTATTGTTGTAGTTATTATTGATGTTGTTGGATAGGACAGAGAGAAATGGAGAGAGGAGGGGAAGACAGAGAGGGGGAGAGAAAGATAGACACCTGCAGACCTGCTTCACCGCCTGTGAAGTGACTCCCCTGCAGATGGGGAGCCGGGGGCTCGAACCGGGATTCTTTCGCCAGTCCTTGCACTTTGCGGCACCTGCGCTTAACCCGCTGCGCTACCACCCGACTCCCTCTTTCTTTCTTTCTTTCTTTCTTTCTTTCTTTCTTTCTTTCTTTCTTTCTTTCTTTCTTTCTTTCTTATCAGCTGATTGAAGAAATAATGGTTTCCAAGATGGTTGTAGATACATAGGTACAGTTTCTGACCTCCACGGGATAAGTGTCTACACACCATGCCGACCGCCAACACAAGTCCTTCTTTACTACGTGTCCTGGGCTTCCCTTAATGCCAGATACTTCATCTTAGCTTTATTCAGGAAAAGAAAGGATGCAAAATTGCAAATATATATATACATATATATATATATATATGTATATATATATATATTAATACAGTTTATGGAAACATACACCATAAAATAATCACAGGAAAGTTAAAGAAATGTTTTTTGGGGAAAGGCATAATTAAAAATACTCCTAAAGGAATGGGCCAGGAGAAAGCTCGCCCAGTATCACACACACTGCCAATGTGCAGTCCCGGGTTCCAGCCCTTGGGCCACCACTTGAGAGCAGCTGCACAGGGGAAGTATCGCAGTTGGTGCAGCAGTGCTGTGGTGTCACTGCTTTGTTTATGACTATATAAACAAATTCGAGTTTCCAGGCAAATATATTGTAGACATTTCTATAAATCAGAGAAATAGGAATTTGATTCTAAATCTCTAAAGTGAAAGAAATTGAAATTTAGATTTGGAAGTCATCTGAATTGGTATTGCAACTCTGGGAGTAGATATTCACTTCTGCGGTGGTGGTGGTGGTGGGGGCGCTTAGAAAAATGAAACGACCTCAGAAAATGCCCACATGTGGGAAGCAGAAAGAAAAGAAATACATAAGACTGACTACATGAAAAGTTAACAAAGCAAATTTTCATCCTTACATTCTATAGCTCTTTCTTTATAGTTGTCACAAACACTATTTTTAAAATGATAGTTAATAGACTGAAACATAAATCTCTATGGGGTTTCTTCCAAACTTTGGTCTTCACATGATTCACTACTTGTAAATTAATGCTATTAAAATAGGAAAAGATAAATTCTACCCTCTGGATGATGGCCTAGGCTTTCCTTAGAATCAACTTACTTATGAGTAATGCTGTATGCTGTCAACTCTGGATAGCTTTTAATCAAACCAGTCACCTTAGTACATTATGAATTTGTGAAATAAATATTTTCAAAATGGCATAGCATAGATTTTCATTATATTACTTAACTGTGTAGTGTATTATACCAGGGCTTGGCTTCTATGTGTGTGGGGTATAGGTAGAGCGCATCAATTATGGAAATTTGAGAAATTTTCTTAATAAAACTGTTGGTTACATGCATTAAACTGAGAAATAAATTATAGACAGCTATGCTTTATCTGCTGTACACAAGTAGATAGAATAGTGATCGTTCTCCTTCTTTGCTCTAATGTACATTCACAAATCTTTAGGAAAGTAATTTCCCTTCCAGTCAGCATTATTACCAGGGTTGGAGAATTGGAAGCTCCATTGCCTCCTGAGTCTTCTTGCTTTGATGACCTCATTCCCGGATTTATTTGGAATGAGAGCAGCTTGACTCCTTCTTAGACATTGACTATTTATCCTGCTCTAATCGGAAACATATGGGTTCTTGCCACAATAAGAAAGAGAGGTGACACTTTGTATAGTGAGCCTTGTCTCCCAGGAGACAGAGAAAACAGTAGTATTGGAGAGGTCATCTAGTTAAAAGCATCATTTACTTTTTTAGCATTTTTTTCCCCAAACCTCAGTAGATAGAGATTAGGCTGACCTCTGAAACTGTGGACTTATTTGTTACATAAATTTTTGATAGAATCCAAAGGACTGTTTCAGATGTCTTGATCGAATTGATCATATCTCCACATCTCACTTCCTTTCTTCTTCCTACAAGTATGTGAGATTATTTTTTCTGTGAAAGAAATCTGTAAACATGTTGCTGTTTCATTTATACAACTGAGGCATTTTCCAGAACGTACTTGGCAGTAGGAAAAGGGAATGAGAGCGAGGACAAAATGGATGGAAGCCAGAAAATCATTTTAGCAAAAACATCACATTACCTTGTAAGATTTTTATACGCCTGTAAGTATAGAGGCAGCAAGGTGAAGGCTAGTAGCTATGGTGTTAGTTAATTTATTCTTATTTTCAGAAATCCTAAGAGCTCTCTCAGGAAGGTTATAAAAATTTTAGATGCCGTAAAAGGTTTTTTACTTTTTAATTAGAAACAGCTTCAGCTGGCTTTCTTATTACTTAGATATATTTAAGAATTGATTTTTGGATTCAGTTGAGCCCACACAGGACAAACCTAAACATCAGAGTTTTTAACAAAGCAGTATTTTACTTGTGGCAGCCTGTGTATAGGCACATCTGTGGTCAACAGGATAACTGGAGGTTTATTTGATAAGATGAGAAGAAAGAATGACTGTTTGCAAGCGTGCATTTTAATCATGAGGTGTCTGAGGGTACGGTAGTGATCTGGATTAGTCCATGGTGGTTTGTTGTAAGTGAATTCCTGTCTCAGAAGAGCTGAGTATTGCGTATGAGACAACACTAATTTTGATAATCCTACAGAGAAAATTTTACATTGAACTCAAGTCATTTGTTTTTCACATAGCTCCTGTGGTGAAGAGGATTGATTTCTGTGTTGCTTTTTTGCTGCTTGGCATTTTCTCCTTTGCTAAACAGTGTGTGCAAGCTTTAATCCTTTAACCTTGAGTCTAAACTGTGAACTATCTGATGGAAATAAATTTTATATCACATAGCATGAAGAATTATATCAGTCATGGCCAACCAGAAAAAAAGAAACAGTGGTGTGTGTGTGTGTGTGTGTGTGTAGATGTACTGCAAGAAATTAACCTAATACTCTATAAACCTAAGCAGTCTGACCCTTTCTAAGAAATGTGAAGTCCTTGGATGATGGTAACTCTTCTCTTAGATATTTTGTGATTTCATTGTTGTCATGTCAACCTAGTTATTATTGACACAACTTAGAGGGATAAGAGAGAAAATAAAACAAAAATGCATGATTATATACATTTACCAGTATATTTATAACAAAGTAAGAAACACCGACTTTGAGTCCTTATCTCTGAAACTGATTACATGACTATAGCTGGCATTTATAATTCACTTGTCTTTCACTGCCTATTTCATGTCTTCTTGCTATCCATAGGCATCAGCTGGTTGTGATTCTTTGTCTAGTGAAATGATCCAGCCCTTCACTTCTAAAGGGGCTAGGCCCTTTACAGAGGTAGAGTGAATGTAGGCGCACTCTCTCACTTCTCGCCTTCGTTTCTTGGACCTGTAAATCTTGGGTATGGGGAAAACAGTGCCATGTTTTAGAAATTGATCTAGAGGACCTTGCCTTAGGCTCACAAGTCATTACCAACCTAGATGACTCAATATAGCTTTATCTTTCAAATCTATTTCACTGTGCTCTCAAAATATCTGCTTTAGGATGGTGATAAATATGGTAGGACCCGTAAATTGCATAAGCATGAATCTGTCACCCTCACCCATACTTACTGGTAGCAAAAAAGTTAGTTCTGTGATCCAAAGTGGTGCTGCACAAAATACTTTCCATCCACACAGACCCGGCATTATGCCTGGGGCATGAAGAAATTTTGCTAGAAGCTTTATATGCAGAGAACAGAATTTCATGTTAAGAGTAAATATTTGTTTCACTAAAATATATCCCTAGTCCTTTGAGAGATACTAATACTGGGTATCTATAGACTATCAGTTGAGGGTAGGGGTAGATAGCATAATAGTCATGCAAGGGTCTGTCATCCCTGAGGCTCCAAAGTCTCAGTCCAATCCCCCACACCACCATAAGCCAGAGCTGAGCAGTGCTCTGGTTTAAAAAAAACAAAAATTCAAAAAAAAAAAAAACTAGAGATAGCAATAATAACAACAACAGCAACTACAGAATGAAAGACAATCATGTTTGGGGCCGGGTGGTGGCGCACCTGGTTAAACACACTTATCACCATGCTCATGGACCTGGATTCGAGCCCCCTGGCTCCCCATCTGCAGCAGGATGCTTCACTAGTGAAGCAGTTCTGCAGGTGTCTATCTTTCTCCCTGGCTCCCCTCCCCTCCTCTCCCAATTTCTCCCTGTCCTGTAAAGTAAAAATAGAAAGAGAGAGGGATAGGAAGGAAGGAAGGAAGGGAGGGAGGGAGGGAGGCAGGGAAGGAGGGAGGAAGGAAGGAAGGAAGGAAGGAAGGGAGGGAGGGAGGGAGGCAGGGAAGGAGGGATGAAGGAAGGAAGGAAGGAAGGAAGGAAGGAAGGAAGGAAGGAAGGAAGGAAGGAAGGAAAGAAGGGAAGGAGGGAAGGAGGGAGGAAGGAAGGAAGGAAAGGAGGGAGGGAGGGAGGAAGGAAGGAAGGGAGGGAAAGATGATGGCCACCAGAAGCAGTGAATTCTTTTTTTTTAATACTTCAGAATAATTTATTAGAAGAATTAATGATGAAACTGTACAGTATAGTCTTTTTACATGGAATCACTTTTAATTTCCCTGGAAGAATTAGGAGCAATGAATTCTAAGAGCCAGCACCCAGTCCCAGCAATAACCCTGATGGCAATAAAAGTATAATAATAAAATTAAAATTCATTAAAATAAATAGAAATAAAATATAAATAAGGATAAAATGCTAGATTGAAGGTTGCTGTCGTTGTAGACAGAATTAAAGACATTTCTGTATACTCATGTCATTTTGTTTGTTTTTCCTCCAGGGTTATCACTGGGGCTCAGTGCCAGCACTACAAACCCATTGCTCCTGTCAGTCATTTATTTATTTTTGCATTTTATTGGATAGGACACAGAAAAATTGAGAGGGGGAGGAAAGATGGAGAGCGAGAGAGAAAGACACCTGCAGCCCCGTTTCACCACTTGATCCCCCTACAGGTGGGCTCGAGCTGTGATCCTTGAGTGGGTCCTTGCACTTCTCACAATTCTGGAAGCTAGTGGTATGGTCAAGTCTTGAGATTTTAGAAATTTCATCAGCTAGGTGGCAAGCAGAAAAATAAGGCAAAGTAAAAATATATATATTTTATTAGACCTGTACACTAGAAATCGTGCTTCCTGAGAAGTTGTGATAAAAATATTACATTTAAAAAACTAATTAGAGAAGGGGCCAGTTTGTGGCACACCTAGTTGAGGGCACGTGTTACAATGCACAAGGACCCAAGTTCAAGCCCTCAGTCCCACCTGCAGGAGAAAAGCTTCACCAGTAGTGAAGCAGGGCTGCAGGTGTCTCTCTGTCTCTCTCCCTCTCTATTTCCCCCTTCTTCTCAATTTCTGGCTGTCTCTATCCAATAAGTAGAGATAATTAAAAAAATTTAACATTAGAGAAATCTGAAATTTTTAAGCTTTAGAACTTAAAGTACTTTTAGAAGAATACCAGTTCTCTCATTTTATCAATACAAAACCAAAATTTGAAATAAATTACTACTATTGGTCATATATCCAATGAATTGAACAACACAGAAACAATAAAGAATGTTTCTAAATTACAATGTAATCAAGGGAACCTATTGTATTTTGTAAGAAAAAAAACTTGCCTTCATTTAGTTAACGATTCTTTTTGTTAACATTTGGAATCAGCATTATATAGACATGAAATGACTCATAGAATGTACCATGTTAGGATCTCTATAGTGTTATAAAGAGCGTGTTGGTATTCTTCAGGTCCAACCATTCACTATGTGAATACTATTCCAGTATGGAGTTATATTTACAGACCACAAAAATATGCCAGAGATGTTGAAACATGTCCTCAGTCAACTAGAAAAAATGGACTTTAACTCTAAGTAGAATATATTATATATGATGAACCTTAAAAAAAAAAAAAAAGAACTAAGAACAGAAAGGGATAACAGAAAGTAAAACTTGGACTGATTTGGTCTACTGCCCCAAGGCAGAGGACCCTGGGGAAGGACAGGGAGTGGAGTGGGAGGAGGACGAAGGGGTTTAAGGTCCTGGTGCATGGTGATGGAGAAGGACCTTAGCTGAGGTGAGACTGTTTCGTAGATATCTGTTATGGCAAAATGGGAAATTGTACCCATGTGCCAACAACTAACTTTACTGTAAACCATTAACCTCCCAATAAAAAGAAAGAGAAATGACCTCATCAAAACAACTGTAGGGAGTTGGGCGGTAGCACAGCAGGTTAAGTGCACGTGGCGCAAAGCGCAAGGACTGGTATAAGGACCCCAGTTTGAGCCCCGGCTCCCCACCTGCAGAGGAGTCACTTTACAAGTGGTGAAGCAGGTCTGCAGGTGTCTATCTTTCTCTCCCCCTCTCTGTCTTCCCCTCCTCTCTCCATTTCTCTCTGTTCTATCCAACAACGATGACATCAATAACAACAACAATAATAACTACAACAATAAAACAACATGGGCAACAAAAGGGAATAAATAAATGAATAAATATTTAAAAAGAACTGTAATGTAAATACAGAGATTATGTATATACATATATGGATACATATATATTATATGTATTTGAGTGACATGATTTGACAAAGCAGGTGTTCATATTTCACATAAGAAAATGTCTAATATGCAACATGTCAAAAATGAAATGAGGGCACTCCTATTGAATATCACATTTCTTTTTTTTTTTTTTTTTGCCTCCAGAGTTATTGCTGGGGCTCGGTGCCTGCACCATGAGTCCACTGCTCCTGGAGGCCATTTTACCCCCCTTTTGTTGCCCTTGTTGTAACCTTGTTATGGTCATTATTGTTGTTGTTGATGTCGTTCCTTCGTTGTTGGATAGGACAGAGAGAAATGGAGAGAGGAGGGGAAGACAGAGAGGGGGAGTGAAAGCTAGACACCTGAAGACCTGCTTCACTGCTTGTGAAGTGACTCCCCTACAGGTGGGGAGCTGGGGGCTCCAACTTATGGACGCTGGTCCTTGCGCTTTGTGCCACGTGTGCTTAACCCACTGTGCTACCGCCCAAACCCCGAATATCACATTTCTTGAGGAGAGACAGGCTTTATATTTGTTATCTGGGAGAAGAATTAATCATAAGAATGATCTCTGCATTCAGAATAGTGTAGATTACAGTGGTGTGTATAAAATGTATGAATGATCATTGAAACTAAGAAATCCAAATAACATTCAATGTATATTATAACAAAAGACAGAAATGGGCAGCTTCTTGACTGAAACAAGCCTGCAAACACAGTGTGTTATTAGCACAGTGTGTTTAAGCATTAAAAATTAAATATTTAGATGATTGCCATGAAACTAAACAAAAACCCAGATAGCAAAATTCTCAGGAACAGGTAGTGGTAGAAGACAGACCTTGCAGTCAAGACTGAGACAAGCAGTGATAGAAGCAGGTCAGAAGACAGAAAATATGACATTAAAAAAGTCAGAAAGGGGGAATATTTAGAGAAGGAAGTAATGGAAGGCATTGCCAAGATGGTCAGATGGAGAGTCCCTGTGTTTACCGCCCCTCCCTATACGTGGAACAGTCCACCTAAAACAGTCCTGGAACCCAGCTGAGAAAGTTTCCAGAGTAAAGAATGAATAAGTCAGCGTTTAGTCAGGACACAGAGAGATACCTTTCCACAGGATAAAGCCCACTACACAATGCCAAGCTACGGTTGAGATCTCTGAGGGGCAGAATTTTTTTTAAATTTTTATTTATTTAATTATTTAAAAAAGGAGACATTAACAAAACCGTAGGATAAGAGGGGTACAACTGCACACAGTTCCCACCACCAGATATCCCATCCCCTCCCCTGATAGCTTTCCTATTCTTTAACCCTCTGGGAGTATGGACCCAAGGTCGTTGTGGGATGCAGAAGGTGGAAGGTCTGGCTTCTGTAATTGCTTCCCCACTGAACATGGACATTGACTGGTCGATCCATACTCCCAGCCTGAAGGGGCAGAAATTTAAGCTGGTGGATGGGGAGGAAATTGTGTTGGTTTTTCAGGCTACCTTTTAATATTTAATATGCCAAAAGGAGATGAAGACAACCAGTGCAGTTTTCATGTGAAGCCTAGTACTGATAATTGAAAAATTGGTCATAACTAGACATATGACTAAGACTTAAGAGAGACAAAGAACAAACAGTCCAAGTTCAAACCCAGTCCCCATTGTATTAAAGAAACTTTGGTGCTATGGTACCTTTCATTAGATCTCTCATTTACTCTCTAAGTCTTCCAATTTGAAGAAAAAAAAATCTGGAAGTGAAGCCTTCATGATGAAGAGGGAAGGAAGGAAGGAGGATAGGCAGGTAGGTGAGAGGGAGTGAAAAGGAAGGGAAGGGAGTGAATTATTTCTGGCCTGAGATACAAAAGAATGGGTCAGAAAAAAAAGAAAATCTAGGAAATTTATCAAAAGATAAAACTGACCAGGCAGGGGAGACACCAGAATGTTTATGCAAACAGACTCTCATGCCTGATGCTCCTAAGTTCCAGGTTCAATCCCCTACACTACCATAAGCCAGAGCTGAGTAGTGCTCTGGTGTTACTCTCTCTTTCTCTCTCTGCATTTTTCTCAAAAATAAAATGAATAAATAAAAAAAACTGACCATATACACATAAAACAACTGCAGAGTTAAGAGAGTATTATTCAGATTGTAGCTGCAAAAATTGGAACTTTATCTAAGCGTAGGTATAAGAAAAAATTAAAAAACAGGAAGAATACCATCAAATATAAAGCCTGTCATGATTGGCTAAAGTGACTTATTTGACTTTATTTAATAAATCACAAGCCAATATAGGCTCATTGTTTAAGACTTACGATAGCAAAGAATAAAACACTATCCAATTGTTTCTTCTTCAAGATAAATAATCTTTGGACTAGAAAGTGCAGAGCAGAGCAAATATTGGTACAAGAAAATTGAAGCAAAAGAGATGAATTTATTCAAAATGATTACATACCTATACTACATATATATTTTTTCAGTACTTCCAGCTTATAAATTCAGTTCTACCAGCATAGTTTATCAGCAGCTCAGTGTGGTACAAGTTCCACTAGATAAAGCTCATACACCCTTATTAGTAACCTCACAGATTTGTAGTAAACTGTCAAAGTACCAGGAGGCTAAAGATGGATGAGTGTCATTTAAAAATAGAAAAGAAGGGGTCAACTAGGAATACCAAAGGAGAGCATCTGGGACTGCAACAAAGCATGACTAGAAAGACTTCAGGAACCCATCAAATCACCGGTGAGTGCAAATAAGTGTGGCTCATGGACAGACAGGGGCCTTAAGGAGGAATTAAGTGGCTGGTAACAATCCGGCAGATAACTAATTGAGGCACCACCTCCAGTCTGTTTTACCAACAAAAAAACAGCTGAAAGGAGGAGAGGACTCCCTTAAGACTCACCAAATGCAACTGTGAGTATCCATTGCAGAATTAGCAAGATCAATGATGAATTAGAGACAACTAAAAAAGAAGTAAGAGATCTCAAAAAGAGATTAAGAGATGCTGAAAACAACAACAGAGACCTATGGGATGACTTCAAAAGAAAAAATATATGCATTATTAGCTTACCAGAGGAAGAAAGAGAGGGAGAGGAAGAAAGCATTCTTCAGGACACAATAGCTGAGAACTTCTATAGTCTAGACAACATCAAAGACATAAAGGTTCAAAAAGCCCAGAAGGTCCCAAATAGAATTAACCCAGACTTAAAGACACCAAGACATATCATATTTAGAATGGAAAGGAATAAGGATAAAGAAAGGATTCTAAAGGCTGCAAGAGAAAAATAAAGAGTCACCTACAGAGGAAAACCCATAAGATTAGCAGCAGACTTCTCCATACAAACACTACAGGCCAGAAGAGAATGGCAAGATATCTATCGAGTGCTCAATGAGAAAGGCTTTTAACCAAGACTACTGTATCCTGCTAGACTGTCATTCAGACTAGATGGAGGTATAAAAACCTTCTCAGATAAGCAACACTTGAAAGAATCAACTATCACCAAGTCTGCCCTGAAAGAAGTGCTGAAAGATCTCCTATAAACAGACCACCAAAAATAGGCCATATATCAGAACACTCCAAAGATCTACAAGAATGGCGTTAAAATAGTTTCAATCATTGAAATCAGTAAATGTCAGTGGCCTTAATTCACCTATTAAAAGGCAAAGAGTAAGAAGATGGATCAGAAAACACAACCCAACAATATGCAGGAAATAATCAGGAAACCCTCCAAACTCAACAAGACAAACACAGACTCAAAGTGAAAAGATGGAAAACTATCATACAAGCCAATGAGCCACAAAAAAGGGCAGGGACAGCTATTCTCATATCTGACACCAGAGACTTTAAAATAAATAACATTAAAAAAGATAGGGATGGACATTACTTAATGCTCAGAGGATCCGTCAATCAGGAGGACTTAACAATTATTAACATCTATGCACCCAATGAGAAGCCATCTAAATACATCAAACATCTACTGAAAGAGCTATAGCAATATATTAACAGCAACAAAGTCATAGTAGAGGACTTCAACACCACACTCTCTCAACTTGACACATCATCCAGGCAGAAAATCAGTAAAGACATGAGGGAGCTAAATGAGGAGATAGATAAACTAGAACTATTGGACATTTTCAGAGTCATTCATCCCAAGAAACTGGAATACACATTCTACTCAAGTCCACATGGATCATTCTCAAGGATAGACCATATGTTAGGCCACAAAGACAGAATCAACAAATTCAAGAGCATTGAAATCATCCCAAGCATCTTCTCAGACCACAGTGGAATTAAACTAACACTTAACAATCAACAAAAGATTAGTAATAGTCCCAAAATGTGGAAGCTCAACAGTACACTCCTTAACAACTACTGGGTCAAAGAAGAAATAAAGGAAGAAATGAAAATTTTTTGAAAGTTCAATGAAAATGAAGACACAAGCTATCAAAATATTTGGGACACAGCTAAGACAGTACTGAGAGGGAAGTTCATAGCCATACAAGCACACATTAGGAAATAAGAAAAGCTATTGTAAATAAAACTGCCTGTACTGGAACCAACCTAGAAACACAGACCAGTGGGGCAGAATTGAAAGCCCAGAAATAAGCCCCTATACCTGTGGACAACTCATTTTTGACATGGCGACCCAAAACATTAAATGAAGAAATGAGAGTCTCTTCAGACAAACATTGTGAAAATTGGATTGAAACATGCAAACAAATGGAATTAGACCACCACATATCACCAAGCAGAAAAGTCAACTCCAATTGTATCAAAGATATGGACATTACACCAGAACCTATCAAATGCATAGAAGAAAACATTGGCAGAACACTTTGCCATCTGTGCTTCAGAAATGTCTTCAAAGGCTCAAGTCCAACAGCAAAGAAAACAAAAGGAAGGAGACATTAGCAAAACCATAGGATAGGAGGCGTACAACTCCACACAATTCCCACCACCCGATCTCCATATCCCAACCCCTCCTGTGATAGCTTACCCATTCTCTATCCCTCTGGGAATATGGACCCAAGGTCACTGTGGGATGCAGTAGGTGGAAGGTGTGGCTTCTGTAATTGCTTCCCCACTGAACATGGGTCTTGACTGGTCAATCCATACTCCCAGTCTGCCTCTCCCTTTCCCTAGTGGGTCTCTGGGGAAGCGGGGCTCCAGGACACATTGGTGAGGTTGTCATTCCAGGGAAGTCTGGTCGGCATCATGCTGGCATCCGGAACCTGGTGGCTGAAAAGAGAGTTAACATGCAAAGCCAAACAAATTGTTGAACAATCATGGACCTAAAGACTGGAATAATGCAGTTGATGTGTTGGGGGGTACTCACTGCAGACTCTTGTATACTTCTGCTTTCAGGTATATATTTTTCCCTGGTTTATGGACATGTGAACATAAGCTCTATCTCAGGGGACCTGGTCTATATCTAGCTTTGGGGACTTTATTGGGGAGTAGACCATCTGGAATGGAATTAGAGAATACTATGAAAGGAACGGTCTCACCTGAGTGATGAAGCTGAAGGGTTGTCGTTACACACCTGAAGTCTCTGGACACAGTCTGAAGTGAAGCATGCTGGGGTGGCACTCGTTGCATTGATTAGGTTGCTATCGGCGGATGCAATATTATTTGATATGAATTGACAGAAGCTTGCAGGAAAGTGCACCCCACCCTAAGGTTCCAGGACTGGGGGAAATATAGGCTCTATAGTGGAAATGTGAGGTTCCTACTCTCTTAGGGTTCAAAAAGACAATCTTTAGAGATTTCTCAACAAAACTAGAATTGGAGTGAGTTGGGGCTAGGCAGTGGCACATGTTAAGCACACACACTACAGAAAAAAAGGCTGAAGGCAGGGCTACAGAGTAGCAACAGCTGTGTCTCAATCTCCAGGTCAACTATGAATAGCAAAGAGGATCACCTGAGAACACACCAAGACAAGGCTAGGATTACTTTGGGAACCCACCAAGTCATGGATGAGTGCACACACTAAAGTGCTTGAGGACCTGGGTTCAAGCCCCTGGTCCCCACCTGCAGGAGGTAAGCTTCACAAATGGTGAAGTAGAGCTGCAGTTGTCTTTCTTTTTCTCTCCTTCTCTATCTCCCCCTCACCTCTCAATTTCTCTCTTTCTCTATCCAATAAATAAAATAATAACATTAAATAAAAAACTAAAAGTGATCATACACTATGAAGTAGCTATTTCCCAGAGATATAACCAAAAGAAATAAAAACACCTATCAGAAGAGATCTATGTATTCTTATATTAGTAGCAGCACAGTTTGTAATAGCCCAAACTTGGAAGCCACCCAGATGTTCAACAACAGATGAGTGGCTAAAATCAATCGTGATATAGATACATGGCGAAATACTACTCAGTTGTTGAAAATAATAAAGTCATCTCCTTTGCATCATCCTGGATGGAATTTGAAGGCCTCGTGTTAAGTGAGATAATTGAAAAGAAGGACAAATACTGAACGATTTCACATACAGGTGAGACTTAATAAATAGGTACAGGAATGGAGAGTACAAAGTGAAACATAGACTGGGGGGGGGGGGATATTGCACCAAAGCGTAGGACTGTGGGGAAGAATGGACAGGGAGGAGCAGAAGAGACCCTTGGAGTGCATAATAATGAAAAAGGACCTAGGCTGTAGGTGAGTATGTTCTGTGGAGAACTTTCACAGGGAGAAATTGTACCCATGTATCACTATAAACCACTAACCTCTCCCCCCAATAAAAATGGGAAAAAAGATATAATCTGATGTTGAGACCTTTGGAAATAAGGGTTTTGTTTTTTTTTTCCCCCTCCAGGGTTATTGCTGGGCTCGGTGCCTACACCATGAATCCACCACTCCTGGAGGCCACTTTTCCCCCCCTTTGGTTGCCCTTGTTATTGTAGCCTCCTTGTGGATATTATTACCATTGTTGATGCTGTTCGTTGTTGGATAAGACAGAGAGAAATGGAGAGAGGAGGGGAAGACAGAGAGGGAGAGAGAAAGACAGACACCTGCAGACCTGCTTCACCGCCTGTGAAGCCACTCCCCTGCAGGTGGGGAGCCAGAGGCTCGAACTGGGATCCTTACGCCGGTCCTTGCGCTTTGCGCCACGTGCGCTTAACCCACTGCGCCACCGCCCGACCCCCTAGAAAGAAGGTATTTTTAAAGTTTATCATAAGACTTTTGCTGAGAATGCAGACATTGCTCCTTTTCCAACATACTGTTATGTTTATTAAGAACAAGATGTGCTTCCCAGTTTACCCTTTAACTGAATCTTAGAAGCTTCCTTGAATGTTCATACTAGCTTAATTTTCAGTATGAAGTTGTGGAAACTACACAAATGTTCTTCAATGAGTGAGTGATATCAGCTGTGGTAAACTCATACGATGTGATGTTCTGTTGTTATGTAGAACAATACTATGAAATAAACTGAATACAGATGACAATTTAGCTGAATCTCAAAGACATATTAAATGAAAAAGGCAATATTAAAAATAAGTGAACCATATTTGATTCAGTTTGCATGACACTGGAAGAGACAATGTTGTAGTAATAGAATTTACCTCTTGTTGCTACAAGTTTGACATGAGAAAAAGGTATGCTTGTACAGAACAAGTGGAGGAGGGGCCTTTAAGGACAGTTGAGCCCGTTTGCATCTAGATCATGATGATGGTTAGAAAATAGATATGTTAAATTCATGAATATATTTTCTTTTTCTAGGGCAGGGGTAGATAGCATAATGGTTATGCAAAGGGACTTTCATGCCTGAGGCTCTGAAGCCCCAGGTTCAGTCCCCCTGTACCACCATAAGCCAGAGCTAGCCAGTACTCTAGTAAAAGTTAAAAAAAAAAATGTGAACAGTATATTTTCTTTTTCTTTCTTCATTGAGGTGGCTAGTGGATTGCAGTATAGTTGTTGAAACATGGGTACAGTTTATCATCTCCCTGTGACAAGTGTGCAAAAGTCACATCAGACATAGGTCATTTTCCTCCATCATGTACCAAGACCCCAGTGTTCCCTCCCCTCTCTCCCCAGAGTCCTTTATTTGGTGTAATACACCACACCCAAATTTGACTTTGCATTTTCCCTTTCTGCCCTTGTTTTTTACGTTCCATCTATGAGTAAGATCATCCTGTATTCATCCTTCTCACGTTTACTTATCTCACTTTAAAAGTTTGGGCTATTACAAAGTATGCTGTTATGAACTCTCTTTCTTAACTCCCTCAATTCCTGCCACTTCTGGAAATAATTAAAATAAAAATAAATGATCATTTATGAAATTCCAGCTACATTTCCTTTGGTAAAAGAGCAAATTAAAAGCAAGTGATGGGTGCCAGGCGGTGGCACACCTGGTTAAGCGCACACACTACAGTGCGCAAGGACCCAGGTTCAAGCCCCTGGTCCCCACCTGCAGGGGGAAAGCTTCATGAGTGGTGAAGCAGAGCTACAGGTGTCTCTCTCTCCATCTCTATCTTCCCTTCCCCTCAATTTCTCTCTGTCTCAGTCCAATAATAAATAAAGTTTTAAAAAAAAGAATTTAAAATATTTGAAAAAAAAAAGCAGTGATATCTTTAAGCATAGAGTGTGTCTTTGCTAGCTATGTAGTCTGTCCTAATCACTATGTGTAGCTAGTGTGAAGTACTTAACCTCTTTCAGTAGTTAACATTTTAAAATACATGATCGGGCATTTCTCCTTAGAGGTCCCATAAAGATCTCAGATACAGATGTCTTCTGAGCCAGTACCTTGTTCACATCCTATTCCTGACTTTCAAATAATTTTGTTATATCCAATAACAAGATGGGTGGAAAGAGAAGTTTATTACAGCGGTGGGCCACAGCCTGGGATACTCCAGAGAAAGTGCTCGGCCCCCAACCTTGAGTTAAAATGTCTTTTACAGTCTATTCCAAGTCTGTAAGCACAAACAAGCAAGCCAGGAAATACAGAAGCAAAATTCAAAGCACTTATCTCTTGCAGTTATAATTACAGGGGATTTTGTAACCCACCACCATAAATAACAAGAACATTTTCAATTAGCAGGTGCGTTGTTCAGGGGGTAGAATATTCCACTCTACATATGACAGAATAGTCTGACCTAGTTCTGACTCAACATGTTTTTAGACATTCCACTTCTATTTGTTTTCTACTTGTCTATTTTTCTTAATCTACTTTCAAACTGCTTCCTTATCTATTTTTGGTTACATCCCCACTATAGTTCCACTGCATTTGTGCACTAACCGTCTGTTAATTACCATGTTCAAGGATCCTTTTCCAGTAGACAACAAACACTGATTTTTGCCTTGCCACTGAACCACTGCCCTCTGTGACATCGCATCTTGCTAAACTTGATGAGAGCATGGTATGTGTTCTTTTTTTCTTTTTCTCCTATATGCTCAGTCATTCCTTCTCTACTCTATCTAAACCTAGCCAATTAAAATTATACCCCACCTGGTCACCAGTATCTTCCAAATTCTCAGCTCTTCTTACTTTTTTTCACTCTTCACTTTCCTGAAGAAAAGGACACAGCTAACCCTTTAGCTGTCTCTTCACTTTATTTTTCTATGCTGTTTTTTTTCTTTCTGTTTGTCTCCCCTCAGAGATTATTCTCTGTTGGTTCTTTCTTATATGCCTCCCCAACCCAAAAGTATTCTGCTCCTTCCTTTGTCTCTATCTACTGCTTAAATATTGACAATTCCATTCTCTCTCTTCTCCTCAACAGAATTCTCTCTGTGGGAAATGTAATTAGTTCCTATAATTTTAGATCGTATCTATGCTGAAAACTCTAAAATCTTTTATCTTCAGTTCCAGCGTGTCTCTCCTGAGATCTGATCCTGTTCTTTTAAATTCATGATCATATTATCTGTCAACAGTTCAAAAGACTTACAGGACCCTCAGATTCAAAGTTTCTAGGTCCAGTTCTGTTTATCATGCCCAAATGACTGTCTCTTTCCGTACTTTCCATAAAATTCTCAGTAGTTATGCTACCCATCTACTTAGGTAGTCTGTAAGAATTGTGTTAAATACCTGCTACATATTACATACTGATCTAAGTCTTTTACATATGGCTTCCTATAATAATAATAGAAATGATTATAATAATAAAAGCTAGAGTTTCTCTGCAGAGCACTTCTTTGCATATTTCACATATGTTAATTCCTTTAATCCTCACAATAACCATATGAGTTTAATACCTTTATTTATCTCATTTTATGAATGAAAAAATGAGCTTAAGAAGTAAGTTTCCAGGAGTCGGGCTGTAGCACAACGGGTTAAGCACGGGTGGCGCAAAGCACAAGGACCGGCATAAGGATCCCGGTTTGAACCCCGGCTCCCCACCTGCAGGGGAGCCGCTTCACAGGCGGTGAAGCAGGTCTGCAGGTGTCTATCTTTCTCTCATCCTCTCTGTCTTCCCCTCCTCTCTCCATTTCTCTGTCCTATCCAACAACGACAACAACAATAATAACTACAACAATGAAACAACAAGGGCAACAAAAGGGAATAAATAAATAAAATAAATATTAAAAAAAAAGAAGTAAGTTTCCTGTGGATCTGCAGGATCTTGATTGAACTTTATTCAAACTAACCCATTTGGCAGCATGACATACCTTGTAGAGGCTTGTTCTGCAGATCCTGGGGAGACCTAACCTTGACTTTTATGATGCCCCCATTCCCTTCTTGCAAGTTTGCTGTTACATCTATTAAATCCCATAGCACTTAGCATTTACCACCATCACAACACACCTGTCACATTAGGTATTCACTGTTGAGCTGATTGTCTCTTGTTTTCCTGAAAATATTTAAATGTACTCTCTAGGCTGGGAGATGATTCAGCAAGTGGGGTGCATGCCTTTTATGCATAATTTCTTAGGTCCAATCCCTGGAACCACATGATAGCACCAAAAACAAACAAACCAAGTAACCTCAAGTATGGTAGAACAATGTTTTGACCTCTCTCTCTCTCTTGCTTTAGCTTTTGTTCTCTCGCTCTTCCCCCCTCCCACTCCCAGCCTCATTTTTCTCTCTCAAAACACAAAATGAAAATTGGAGCAGGAAGTTCACTCAGTGGTGCATAAACTAGGTTAATTCCAGGCACTGCTTGGGATTGATTTATTTACTTCCATGCTCAAACACAAAGCTCACACATAGTAGACTCCCAGAGAAAAGTTGGGGTTTTTTTTTTGTTTGTTTTCCCTTTTGTTGCCCTTGTTTTTTTATTATTGTTTTAGTTATTATTATTGTTGTAATTGGTGTCATCGTTGTTAGATAGAACAGAGAGAAATGGAGAGAGGAGGGGAAGACAGAGACAGGGAGAGAAAGATAGACACCTGCTGACCTGCTTCACCGCCTGTGAAGCGACCCCCACCCCCTGCAGGTGGGGAGCCTGGGGGGGGCGGCTCGAACCAGGATTCTTATACCGGTGCCATGTGCGCTTAACTCGCTGCGCTACCACCCGACTCCCAAGAAAAGTTTTATTGACTCTGAAAATACACTTTGTTTTTATGATTTTTGGAAAAAACAGATCGGACAGCATATGAAATGTTTCATTTTTGAGATTTTATTTAAACTCTTTAGTTTCAGAACCATTGGTTTATTGACAGTTCTGTCTCTGGTAAATATGAAAAGTCAATGGAATGTTTAAGAAAATTATTTTTAAGAGTTCCAGGTTATGCGCCATCTGGCTTCACATTCACTGGTAGCCAATGTGCATAGAGACGATAACTAGAAACTCTCATAACACAAGAAGCCCACCATTCTGTATTTCTGAGAAGCAGGTGAAGTTAACAGGCTCATGGACTGGACCTCCTTTTGTGACTTGAATGGCTTAACACATCAGTGGAGCCATCATATTCCATTTCCAGGCCAAGCAGACCATTTTAGCTGGAATGATTCAGTGAGATGAACAGCTTCAGCAAGTTAGAATCCATCATCACATCCTTGCATTCATTTAAAGATGAATTTACTTGGTGTTAAATGGACATTTGTTTTTATTGTCTCAAAGATTAGACTTTTCCTCTAGTAAAGCAGATAATGTATCTATATGGTGTTCTAGCCTGAACAGTACATAAAGATTAGTAAATAAGGTCGCATTAAAAATACTTATAATGTAAGTAACATGACTCCCAGTAGCATTTCTAATGTCCATTAATGCTTATTCTGAGGATCAGAGCTCATTTTACTGAGCCATTTAGTCAAACCGTGTGATTATTTAGAAAGTTAATTCATGCATACTAAAATCTAGCTTAAGTAATGCAGAGGGTAGGAGGTAAAACTCTATGGAGACGAAAGTCCTTTTTGTTATTTAATGATCAACCATAATTAACTTGCAAATTTGAAATAATTAGAACAAATTAAAGGTATTTAACTTTGCCTCCCTAAAGAAAAATTCAAATTGCACCAAATGCAGCTTTAAATTATTCAAATCTCAGAGGTCTAGGCTAGATTTTTTTATAATGCCTTTCCTATGATGAGAATACCAATCTGCTTTTTGTCAGAAGGCATCCTATCAAGTAATTGTTCTTTGTGCTTAATAAATGACAGCTATTCTTCTTTGTGAAAGTATTTCAGTCTCCCAAGACCACATCAGCATTTCCATGGCATTTTAATTCAATAAAACAAAAGGTTAATGTTTTTCTACTTTTTAAGAAATGCAAATACAAGTGGTATTCAATTGGTCCTGAATGACATTTAAAATTTGCCATTCAAGCTCTCAGAAATACTATCGCGATAGGAGACGTGAGCAAGATAGAAAAGTTTGAGGAGCTTGGGCTTATTAATTTGAGGAACTGAAAAGGTCTCACCTTTCCCCTCCTAAGTTATGGTGATTCAAAGTCGCCCATCTAGTATTTTGTACTATTAACATGAGAGAAATAGTTCATAAAATCCTAGTGATACAAGAATGCCTTATGTAGTATGCTGCAGTACTAAATGCCATGAGTGTCACTGTTTTTTTACTGCTGTCTGAATTCTGGTCACTTAGCATCACACCATCACTTTAATAGGCTCAACAGATGCTAAAGAAGTAAACCAGGCCACTCACTCCAAAGCTAACCTTATTAAAGCAAGGACTGCAAAAGCTGAATAAGGGCAAGAGACTGTCATACTTTAATGATGACTCTAGCGGAGGGTAGATAGTATAATGGTTATGCAAACAGACTCTCATGCCTGAGGCTCCAAAGTCCCAGGTTCAAGCCCCTGTACCACCATAAGCCAGAGCTGAACTGTGCTCTGGTAAAAAAAAAAAAAAAAAAAAAAAAAAAGATGACTTTGTAGTCACTATCAGGCCACCCAGTCAGCTGGGGCCCTATTCAGGGAGTCCTGAGATTCCCAAACAGAAATGATGGGCCTAGACCTCAAATAAATCCCTCTCTCCATTGTTACCGGACATCTCTATCAGGAACAACAAAATAGACCCCTTTGTGGGCCCCCCATAGGACCTTTCTCTCAAGTTGGATCAACAACGGTAGAGAATGTTCCATCCTCCTAAGGGAGGATGGACAACATACTCTATGCCACACCTGAGAAAGATGGGTCCTGATACTGGGGCAGCTTGGAACATTTCTACTTATGACCACAGAATGTGAGGTCAGATCTACAGGGATACAGAGGCTCCTAAGCTGAATATGGGCCCCAGACCATATCAAGTCGATGGGGTTTATAGTCAACAATATTTATATACCTTTCCCTTATTTGGGAGCTACTCTCTTCCCTGATTCAGCTTTCTGTTCCTTTTCTAGCCATGACATCATCTCCCCAAACAATAACTTGGATCCACCTGCATATCAGATTTAAGGCTTAGGGAAAAAAAACAAAACACTAGTATATCCACAGGCCCTTGGGAATATAACTAAAATATGCATACTAGCTATCTACAAAATGGGGGATCCCCCAGCTCTTCATCTGCACTATTCTAGCCTTTAGGTTCATGATTGGTCAACAATTTGTTTGGCTTTGTATGTTAACTCTCTTTTCAGCCACCAGGTTCCAGATGCTAACATGATACAGGCCAGACTTCCCTGGAAAGACAACCCCACCAATGTGTCCTGGAGCTCCACTTCCCCAGAGCCTCCACTAGGGAAAGAGAGAGGCAGCCTGAGAGTATGGATAGACCTGTCAATGCCCATGTTCAGCAGGGAAGCAATTACAGAATCCAGACCTTCCACCTTCTGCATTCCATAATGATCTTGGGTCCATACTCCCAGAGGATTAATGAATAGGAAAGCTATCAGGGGAGGGGACGGGATACGGAATTCTGGTGGTGGGGATTGTGTGAAGTTGTACCCCTCTTATCCTATGGGTTTCTCAATGTTTCTATTTTATAAATAATAATAATAAAAAGAAGTAAACCAGGCCACAGTCGCTAGTAATTTCCTATCACAAGTGGGTGACGGTGTTCTGTACACTGTAGCGAGTGACAGCACCAGGTGGCACAGATCACCTCACAGCATGGACATGTAAAGGACCGAAATGATCTATGAGTGTTTCTTCAGTTCTCTCTGGGTCTGGAAATAACTTATATAATTATTGCTTTTGCAAAGGTAAAATAAGACCATAGGCTGAGCAGAGAGAGGACAGTGTGAGTACACAGAACTGGCACATGCAGGAAGTCCCGGGTTCAATCCCTGATAACAGGAACAGAGTAGAGCAGTACTTTGACTAAAAAATAATAATAATAATAATAATAATAATAATAATAAGTTAAGGAATAAAATAATTTTTTGATGTTTTATATATCTAGAATTTTTTGGTAACATTTTTTCTGATTTCTTAGATTTTATTATTTTTTAAGATTTTTTTTTTAATTTCCACCAGAGTTATTGCTGGGGCTCAGTGCTTTCACAACAAATCCACTGCTCCCTGTGGCCATTTTTTCCCCTCCCTTTCTTTTACTTGATAGAACAGAGAGAAATTGAAAGGAATCAGAGAGAAAGGGAGAGAGAGACACTATAGCATTGCTTTACCACCCATGAAGCTTCCTTGCTGCAAGTGGACACCAGGGCTTGAAATCAGATCCTTGAGCATGACAGAGTACACTCAACTGGGTACACCACCACCTCGACCTCAACTTTATTTTTGAATCAACTTTACTGAAATAAGATTTACATTTAGTAAAATGCACATAAATTTCACATTGGAACCAAAAAACTACCTAACTAATGCCTCAATTAATGGAGAAAGTGCCATACATCACACACCTTAGTAAATCCCACCCCCAAACCCTTGGCTCAGGCAACCACTAGCCTGGTCTGTATTGTTGAAGATAGTTTGGCTGATTACAAATATTGACATAAGTGAAATTATACAGTATATAGATGTATCTGGCATCTTTTACTCTGCATGTTCTGTAGATTTATGCACAGTGCTGCGTGTTTCATTAGTCCATTAATTTTTATTCCTGAGTATACTCATTGTATATTCATGAGTACATTCCTTGTCTACGTCCACCATGACATGTTTATCAATTAATTTGCTGATTGACATTTAGACTATTTCGAAACTGAGGAAGAAATTAAAAAAAAAAAATTTAAAAACCCAGACACAAGAAGCATTTGTTTATGCCTCTTTTTTTATTATTTATTTTCCCTTTTGTTGCCCTTGCTGTTGTTTTTTTTATTGTTGTTGTAGTTATTGTTGTTGTTATTGATGTCCTTGTTAGATAGGACAGAGAGGAATGGAGAAAGGAGGGGAAAGACACAGAGGGGGAGAGAAAGACACCTGCAGACCTGCTTCACCACCTGTGAAACGACTCCCCTGCAGGTGGGGAACCAGGGGCTCGAATCAGGATCCTTATGCCGGTCCTGCTGCCTGACTCCCTGTGTATGCCTCTTAGTAGACATGTTTTCTTTCTTTTGAGTATGGTGGTGGAAAATCATCCTATATTCCTTTAAGTTCTTCAAGGCTAGGTCAACCATACAAGTATGAGATCAGTAAGAGAAAGTTATTAACAAGTCGTGACCTCCAATCCACAAGGGGAGTTCCCTGGATTCTGAGAAAGCACCTCCACATGGTCTTAGGCACAGACCTACAATCAATCCTTCCTTCCTTCCTTCCTTCCTTCCTTCCTTCCTTCCTTCCTTCCTTCCTTCTTTCTTTCTACCAAGGTTATTGCTAGGGCTCAGTGCCTTTTGTTGCCCTTTTTTATTGTTGTTGTTATTGATGTCATTGTTGTTGGATAGGACAGAGAGAAATGGAGAGAGGAGGGGAGGTCAGAGAGAGGGAGAGAAAGATAGACACTTGCAGACCTGCTTCACCACCTGTGAAGCGAATCCCCTGCAGGTGGGGAGCCAGGGGCTAGAACCAGGATCCTTACTCCAGTCCTTGCGTTTTGCACCATGTGTGCTTAACCCACTGTGCTACCACCCGACCCCCTTTTGGTACAGTCTTAACACAGAGTTCTCTGGTGTCCTCTCAGACTGAAGGATTAGTCAAGACAGCTTAAGAAAGGAGAAATGAATTTTTTTATTTAATTTTATTTATAAAAAGGTAACATTGACTAAACCATAGGATAAGAGGGGTACAACTTCACACAATTCCCACCACCAGAATTCTGTATCCAATCTCCTCCCCTGAGAGTTTTCCTCTGGGAGTATGGACCCAAGGTGGGATGCAGAAGGTTAAGGTCTGGTTTCTGTAATTGCTTCCCTGCTGAACATGGGCGTTGACAGGTCAACCCATACTCCCAGCCTGTCTCTCTCTTTCCCTAGTAGGGTGGAGCTTTGGGGAAGCGGAGCTCCAGGACATATTGGTGGGGTTGTCTGTCCAGGGAAGTCTGGTCTGCATCATGCTAGCATCTGGAACCTGGTGGTTGAAGAGAGAGTAACATACAAAGCCAAACAAATTGTTGACCAATCATGGAACTAAGGGCTGGAATAGTGCAGATGAAGAGATGGAAGGCCCTCCATTGCATAGATAGCTAGTAGGCATATTTTAATTATATTCCCAAGGCCTTGTGGATATACTAGTGTTGTTGTTGTTGTTGTTGTTGTTTTTTGTTTGTTTGTTTTTGCCTGAGCCTGAAATCTGATATGCAGGTGGATCCAAGTTATTATCTGGGGAGATGATGTCATGGTTGGCAAAAGGACCAGAAAGCTAGATCAGGGAAGAAAGTAGCTCCCATATATGGGAAAAGTGTATAAATATTGACTGTAAGCCCCATCAATTTGATGTGATCTGGGGCCCATATTCAGCTTAGGAGCTAATGTGACCTCTGTATCCCTGTAGATCTGACCTCACATTCTGTGGTGATTAAGTAGGAATGTTCCAAGCTGCCCCAATGTCAGGACCCATCTTTCTCAGGTATAGCATGGAATATGTTGTCTAGCCTCCCTTTTTTTTTTGGAGGATGGAACATTCTCTACCATTGTTGATCCAACTTGAGGGGGGCCATAAAGGGGTCTATTTTGTTGTTCCTGATAGAGATGTCCGGTAACAATGGAGAGAGGGATTTATTTGAGGTCTAGGCCCATCATTTCTGTTTGGGAATCTTAGGACTCCCTGAATAGGGCCCCAGCTGATGGGGTGGCCTGATAGTGACTAAAGAATTATCGTTAAAGTATGCCAGTCTCTTGCCCTTATTCAGCTTTTGCAGTCCTTGCTTTGATGAAGTTAGCTTTGGAGTGAGTGAGAGAACTATAATGGGAAGTAGGTGAGAAGGATATCTAAGTCTAAGTAGACACTATTTCATTAGGAACTTTATACTGACTCACTACAGAATATTGTGTATTTTTGCTTTCGGGTGTATATTTTGCCCTAATTTATGGATACATGTCAACATATGCTCTATCTTATGGGACCTGGTCCATATTCAGGTTTTGAGATTTTGTTAGGAAGTGAACCTCTTGGAATGGAATTTGAGAATACTATGAAAGGAAAGGTCTCACCCAAGTAATGAGGGTGAAGAGTTGACATTCCATGCTTCACGTCTCTGGACACAGTCTGAAGTGAAGCATGCTGAGATGGTACTCATTGCATTGATTAGGTTGGGATTGGCAGATGCAATTTCATTTGGTATGAATTGAGAGAAGCATGCAGGAAAGTGAGCCTCGCCCTAGAGGTTCCAGGACTGGGGGAAATATAGGCTCTATAGAGGAAGCAGGAGGTTCCTGCTATCTTAGGGTTTAAGAAGACAATAGATAGTTATTGTTATAATTACATTATTTGGCAATTGGGTTAACTTTGAAATATCCCTTTGTTAGGATTTGCTGTATCATACACAACATCACCATAATTTATGTCCTTTGACATTATTTGTATATATCTGTGCCACCGGTTGCTTCTGTTCTCCCTGCTCTAAGCTTTTAAGAGAGTCAACATATCAAAGACTCAGCCTATGTATTAGAAAGACTCAATCTGTGATTTTAAAAGTTTGAGACATTCAATCAATTTTTCCCCTCTTATATTAATTAGTGATTTATATGACTACAAATTGATAGGAGTATACATAAATACCATTCCCACCATCAAAAGACCGTGTCCCATCCCACCCCCTCTCCCCCTTGTGCCTCGTGAAGCTGAACATCCACCCTCACCCTCAACCCAGGATTTTAACTTTGGTACCCTACTCCAAATTCAGTCAAAGCCTGCTTTGAGTTTCCCTTTCTGTTATTCTCTCTCAACTTCTGTTTATGAGTGGGAACATCCCATACTTATCTTTGTCTTTCTGACTTAGCTCACTTAACATAATTACTTCTAGCTCCATCCAAGCTGGGTCAGAGAAGGTGGGTTCGTTGTTCTTAATGGCTGCATAGTAAAGAAATGAATTTAATAGCATGCAGATGGGGTGCTACAATGACTCTATGTTGCTGAATTCTGCATATGGGAGGTGAGGTATATATCCCTAGTTTGGGGGGGTGGAGATTTCACCTAACTAGGTGGGATAGACTCTGCTTGAGAGGAGAGTTAAAATTCTCTGAAAGAAGTGAAAACAAACAAAATAAATGGGGTAGTACCTATTATCTTTGAGCAGGGAGACAGCAGTAATGGCTGTGCAAGATTTTCCTGACTGAGGCTCCAAAACCCCAAGTATAACAGAGCTATAACAGCCCTTTAGTAAGGGGGTGTGTGTGTGTGTTTACAGATAAGATTATACTTGAGTGATGCCTTCCTAAAGTAATAATAAAAGGGTTAGTGATTGCTTCTTGAATTAGGAAACAGAGAGAGAGAGAGAAAGTTTGGACTAAAGCAAGGGCAGACATGTCTCCTCAGTATGCTGGTCCTTCGTTTTCTTAATTTAAAAATAAATTTCAATTCACTAAAATAACTAATAGTCATATCCTCAGCACTCATCCTCTTGAGAAGAACAGTCCTGAGAACCTGGCGGAGGTCTGTTTCAGGCCTCCTTCATTACTGCCAGTGAGCACATCTTCATGTTTTTTTTTAATTGACTTTATATATCTTAGTTTGAAAAATATCTATTCACAAATCTTTTTTTATTATTTCTTTTTACTTTGTGAGGAGATTAATGGATTACAGGATAGTTGTGGACACATAGGTACATTTTCTCATTTCCCCATGACAGGTGCCAGCAAAACATTCTCAAGCCTAATTTAAGTTCTTTTCTATCATCATGCACCAGGGCCCCAAAACTCCCCCCACCCCTCACCCCCCAGTTCCTACCCTTCCCTTTCCTCCCCAGAGTCCTTTGCTTTGGTGCAGTATACCACCCACCCAAGACACGGTATACTTTGCATTTTCCCTTTCTTCTTACGGCCAAGTTTTACCCATGAGTGAGATCTTTTTTTTTCTTTTTTTTTTTTAACGAGAGCTCTGCTCAGCTCTGGTTTATAGTGGTGTGGGGTATTGAACCTGGGACTTTGGAGCCTCAAGCACAAGAGTCTCTTTGCATAACCATCATGCTATCTACCCTTCACTAGAAATCTTTTTTTAATTGATTTAATAATGATTAACAAGATTGTAGGATAAGAGGAGTACAATTCCAGCAGGTGGGCTAAAGGTATTGTCTGGGGAGATGGTGTCAGAGTTGGAAAAAGGACTAGAATGTGAGATCATTTTAACCAATTTTACATGAATAAGCAATTTTTAAACATAGAAATATTTTTAGTAAAAATAGAAATTTTTTGGTTTTTATTTATTTATTCCCTTTTTATTGCCCTTGTTGTTTTATTGTAGTTATTGTTGTTATTGATGTCGGCATTGTTGGATAAGACAAAGAGAAAGGGAGAGAGATGGGGAAAACAGAGAGTGGAAGAGAAAGACCTGCAGACCTGCTTCACCGCCTGTGAAGCGACTCCCCTGCAGATGGGGAGCCAGGGGCTTGAACCAGGATCCTTGAGTCAGTCATTGCGTTTCGTGCCACATGCGCTTAACCCACTACGCTATCGTCCGACTCCCAAAAGAAATGTTTTTATTGTAAAACCTTCATCATATATATATATATATGTATATATATATGTATATATATATACATATATATAAAATGAATATTTTCTTCCAGTGTGTGACTTGTTCCCCTACACACACTTTTTGAAGGGTTAATGGTTTGTAATACAGTTACTGACAGGAACAACCTTTTACCTCCCCATAATGAGTGTCTATAAGACAGACTGCCTTAATGACTTTTTTTTTTAATTGAGGAATTAATGTTTTACACTCAACAGTAAGTACAATAGTTTGTACATGCATAACATTCCCCAGTTTCCCATATAACAATACAACCCCCACTAGGTCCTCTGAATCCTTCTTGGACCTGTATTCTTTTACTTTGGTGCGATATGCCAATTCCATTTCAGGTTCTACTTGTGTTTTCTTTTCTGATCTTCTTTTTCAACCTCGGCCTGAGAGTGAGATCATCCCATATTCATCCTTCTGTTTCTGACTTATTTCACTTAACATGAATTTTTCAAGGTCCATCCAAGATCAGCTGAAAACGGTGAAGTCACCATTTTTTACAGCTGAGTAGTATTCCATTGTGTATATATACCACAACTTGCTCAGCCACTCATCTGTTGTTGGACACCTGGGTTGCTTCCAGGTTTTAGCTACTACAAATTGTGCTGTGAGAACATGTGTGTACACAGATCTTTCTGGATGGATATGTTGGGTTCCTTAGGATATATCCCCAGGAGAGGAATTGCAGGATCATAGGGTAGGTCCATTTCTAGCCTTCTGAGAGTTCTCCAAACTGTTCTCCACAGAGGTTGGACCAATTGACATTCCCACCAGCAGTGTAGGAGGGTTCCTTTGACCCCACACCCTCTCCAGCATTTGCTGTTGTTACCTTTTCTGATGTATGACATTCTCACAGGAGTGAAGTGGTATCTCATTGTTGTCTTTATCTGCATTTCTCTGACAGTCAGAGACTTGGAGCATTTTTTCATGTGTTTCTCGGCCTTTTGGGTCTCTTCTGTGGTGAATAGTCTGTCCATGTCTTCCCCCTATTTTTGAATGGGGTTATTTGTTGTCTTGTTGTTGAGTTTGGCAAGCTCTTTATATATGTTGGTTATTAAACTCTTGTCTGATGTACGGCATGTAAAGATCTTCTCCCATTCTGTGAGGTGTCTCTTGGTTCAGATAGTGGTTTCTTTCGCTGTGAAGAAGCTTTTTAATTTGATGTAGTCCCATAGGTTTATACTTGCCTGAGTCTTCTTTGTAATTGGATTCGTTTCATTGAAGATGTCTTTAAAATTTATGCGGAAAAAAGTTCTGCCAATATTTTCTTCTAAGTATCTGATAGTTTGTGGTCAACATCCAAGTCCTTTATCCACTTGGAATTTATTTTTGTATTTGGTGAAATACAGTGGTTCAGTTTCATTCTTCTGCATGTTTCAACCCATTTTTTCCAACATGATTTGTTAAAGAGACCCTGCTTTCCCCATTTAATAGTCTGGGCCCCTTTGTCAAAGATTAGATGTACATAGGCTCACTTCTGGGCTCTCAGTTCTATTCCACTGGTCAGTCTGTCTATTCATGTTCCAGTACCAAGCAGTTTTGATGACAGTGGCCCTATAATACAATTTGAGATCTGGGACTGTGATGCCTCCAGTTCTGTTCTTTTTTCTCAAGATTGTTTTGGCAATTCTAGGTCTTTTCTGGTTCCAGATAAACATTTGTAGCATTTGTTCTATTGTCCTAAAAAATGTGCTTGGGATCTTGATGGGGATAGCATTAAATTTGTATATGGCTCTGGGTAGTATATTCATTTTGATGATGTTAATTCTACTGACCCATGAACATGGAATATCTTTCCACTTCTTTGTGTCTTTTTCAATTTCCTTGAGTAGTGACTCATAATTTTCAGTATACAAGTCTTTCACTTCTTTGGTTAGGTTTACTCCTAGATATTTTATTTTTTTAGTTGCTATAGTAAAAGGAATTGATTTCTGGATTTCTATTTCTTCTAGCTTAGTGTTTGCATAGAGGAATGCCACTGACTTTTGAAAGTTAATTTTGTAGCCTGACACCTTACTGTATTGCCTGATGATTTCCAAAAGTTTCTTGCTGGATTCCTTAGGTTTTTCCATGTATACTATCATGTCATCTGCAATTAGGGAGAGTTTGACTTCTTCTCTTCCAGTCTGTATCCCTTTAATTCCTTGCTCCTGCCTGATTGCTATGGTAAGAACTTCCAACACTATGTTGAATAGTAATGGTGAAAGTAAAGTGGGCAGCCCTGTCTAGTACCTGATCTGAGTGGAAATGCTTCCAGTTTTTCACCATTGAGTATGATGTTGGCTGTAGGTTTGCTATATATAGACTCCACTATCTTCAGGAATTTTCCATCTATTCCCATTTTTTGTAGTGTTTTGATCATAAAGGGATGTTGTATTTTGTCAAAGGCTTTCTCTGCATCTATTGATATGACCATGTGGTTTTTGGGCTTGCTTTTGTTGATGTGGTGGATCACATTGATTGATTTACGTATATTAAACCAACCTTGCATGCCTGGGATAGACTCCACTTGGTCATGATGAACAATCTTGTTAATATACTGCTGTATCCGGTTGGCTAGAATTTTGTTCAGTTTGTGTGGAGTAGTCTGCTGCTAATCTTATGGGTTTTCCTCTGTAGGTGACTCTGTTTTTCTCTTGCAGCCTTCAGGATCCTTTCTTTATCCTTATTCCTTTCCATTCTAAATATGATGTGTCTTGGTGTCTTTAAGTCTGGGTTAATTCTGTTTGGGACCCTCTGGGCTTCTTGAATCTTTATGTCTTTGATGTTGTCTAGACTAGAGAAGTTTTCAGCTATTATGGCCTGAAGAATGCTTTCTTCCTCTCCCTCGCTTTCTTCCTCTGGTAAGCCAATAATGTGAATATTTTTTCTTTTGAAGTCATCCCATAGGTCTCTGTTGTTGTTTTCAGCATCTCTTAATCTCTTTTTGAGATCTCTTCTTTTTCAGTTGTCTCTAATTCGTCCTTGATATTGCTAATTCTGTCTTCAGCCTCATTGATTCTGTTCTCTCTGCCCTTTACTGTTTTCTGGAGTTCATCTATTTTGTTACCCTGTTCTGATACTGTTTTAGCTTGTTCAGCTATTTGTGTTCTTAGCTCAGCTATTTCAGCTTTCAGCTCTCTAATAACCTTGAGATAGTTAGTGTTTTTTTCCAGAGTCTCATTTGTTGTTCCTGTATTTCTGATTACAAATCGTTCAAACTCTTTACTCACTCCTGTGATTATTTCCTTAGCTAATGTTTGGATGTTGAACTCGTTATTTTGTGCTTCACCCTATGGGGGGCTTTTAGCTGGACTGTTGTCCTGGTTCATTTCTCCAATATTTCTTCTTGTTGGTGTACCCATTTTATATATTATGAGTTCCCTCTCTTAGTACTTTTCAAGTTACTGATCACTATTTCCTGGATTGACTTGTGTCTAAGTAAGGTAATTAAAGGGTTCACAGTGGTGGTAGTTAACAGTTGTTTCAATAGTATTTTAACCCCTGACTTGGGGCTTAGTGATTTAAAAGCCTCGTTTTTTTGTTTGTTTGTTTTTTTCTTCTCTGTAGGCTATGGGAGCCTGAGGGCTTCTAAAGTATAAGTAGGCTTCTTCTTCTTCTTCTTCTAGCGTTTGCCCTTCTTCCGTAGCCAGTCAACAGCGTCAGGTTGAGCCTGATGTAAAGTTTCGAGACCTCCTTTGAATCTGGAGAGGTGGCAGTCGTTGACTATGTGGGTCATAGTCTGTCTGGAGCCGCAGGGGCAGTTCGGGTCATCTCTGGCTCCCCAGTGATGGAACATAGCGGCGCACCGGCCATGGCCTGTTAGATAGCGATTGAGGAGGGCCCAATCATAATGTGCTAGGTCAAAGCCGGGTTGACGCTTGCAGGGGTCTGTGATGAGGTGTTTGTTCTTGACCTCAGCTGACTGCCAACTCTGTCTCCAAGAGTCTGGAACAGAGAAGTTCAGTGTAGGCATAGGGGACCAGATTGGGTGACGAGACGTCAAGCGTTGGACAGGGTGGGCGAAGATATCCGTGTATATTGGCAGGTCCGGTCGAGCATAGACATGGGAAATGAACTTAGATGATGCCGCATCCCGACGAATATCTGGCAGGGCGATGTTGCTAAGAACTGGCAGCCATGGAACCGGGATGGAGCGGATGGTTCCAGAAATTATCCTCATGGAGGAATATAATTTGGAATCGACCAAGTGGACACGGGGGCTACGGAACCATACTGGGGCACAGTATTCTGCAGTGGAATAGCATAATGCCAGAGATGATGATCGTAGTGTGGAAGCGCTCATGCCCCTGAGGAGCTGGCCAGTCTTGCAATGATGTTATTCCTCGCGCCCACCTTTGCTGCAGTTTTTATGAGATGTTTGTGAAATGACAGAGTGTGATCGAGAGTAACGCCAAGGTAGACTGGCTGGGCTTCATGCCGGATTCTCGTATCGCCAAGCTGCACATTCAGCTCATGCGAGGCCGAGGCATGGTGTAGATGGAAAACAGATGATACTGTTTTTGCAGTGCTAGGGATTAGTCGCCATTTTTTACAGTAATCAGATATCAGAGACATGCCTTTCGTGAGTGTTTCCTCAAGGATGTTGAACTTGGATGCCTGAGTTGCACAGCAGATGTCATCGGCGTAGATGAACTTCCTTGAAGAAGTTTCTGGGAGGTCATTGATGTAAATATTAAATAGTGTAGGAGCCAGAACAGAGCCCTGGGGGAGGCCACTTGAGACAAGTCTCCATCTGCTAGACTTGTCACCCAGATGCACCCGGAATCTTCTGTTTTGGAGAAGAAACAATATAGTGTTGGCCACCCATGGAGGCAGGCGTCTTGAGATCTTGACTAGGAGACCACGGTGCTTAATCACTGACTCCAGACCAAGAGATAAGGCAGGGTGTGGGAGACATAGTCCAGTGGTTATGCAAAGGGACTTTCACAGCCCCACAGCTATGCCAGGGAGGTCTAGGTCTTCTCCTGAGTTTCCTGGTTAGATCTCTGTCCCCCAGTGTCCCTCCCTGCTGCTGCTTCAGATTCTGAGGACAGTAGCAGTGGAGACTCAGAGTTGCACTTGGTGAGTCTCCGGGAGTCCTCTCCTCCCTTCAGCTGTCCCCTTGTTGGTGGAACAGACTGGAGGTGGTGTCTCAACTGATAAACCGCCAGACTGTTACCAGCCACTTAGTCTCTCCCTAGGCTCCTCTCTGTCACCAGCCACCCGTGTTTGCACTCACCAGTGATTTGGTGGGTTCCTATAGTTGTTCTAGTCCTGTCTTGTTTTGGTCCCAGGTGGTCTCCTTTGGTATTCCTAGTTGATCTGGGAGAAGAGAGGAGAGGAGAAAAACAGATCTGCTGCTGCTCCTTAATGACTTTTTTTTTAAGAATAGGACTTTTTTTTTTTCACAAAGGTTAAAAAGACATATAGTATTTTTGCTGATGGGTTTGAGTTTATATTTATGAGGTGTACTCTATTATAACACTTCTTTACTGGGATAATTTTGTCTGCCAAAGCACTACTTTTACTGCTCAGCTTTTGTTTATGATAGTGCCAGAAGTTGAAACAGGAAACACTTAAGTTTCAGACTGAAAGTTTGATATGCTATTACTGTACTATCTCACCAGCCCAAAGAACTCTTTTCTGTAAGGTTTATTTATGGGAAAGAGAGAGACTTAGAAAAGGTGGGAGAGAGAGAGATGGAACCAAAACACTACTGTTTTGCTACTGCCAGGGTTTTGAACTGTGACCTCTGAGACTTCAGGCATGCAAGTGGGTCTCTAAAGGGTTGGGATATCTCTCCAGTCTCTATCTTTTTTTTTTTTTTTTTTTTTGCCACCAGGGTTGTTGTTGGGGCTTGGGGCCAGCACTACAAATACATCACTTCTGGGGCTGTTTTTTCTTTCTTTCTTTTTTTTAAATTTTCTTTTATAGTACATAGAGAAATTGAGAGGGGTAGGAAGATAGAGAGGGGGAGAGACCCTCTTTATCTCCATACCCTTTCTCAATTTATCTATTCTATCCCATAAAAAGGAAGAAAGAAAGAAAGAAAGAAAGAAGATAAATAGAAGAGAAGAGAGGGGGAGAGAAAGAGACAGCTACAGACCTGCTTCACCACTTGTGAAGTGTCTGCACTGCAGTTGGGGAATCAGGGCTTGAACCCGGGTCCTTGCACTTAGTACTACACGCACTTAACCAGGTACTCCACCACCCAACCCCCTGTCTCTATCAATTTAATTTTTTTTTTTTTTTGCCATGAGAACTATCACTAGAGTTTTGTGCCTACACATGGACTCCACCCTCTAACCATATAACCATACTTTTTTCCATTTTTCTTTTTTGATAGAGAGTGAGAGAGGGGTAAGAGGGAAAAGGGGGAGAGGGAGAGAGAGAGGGAAAGGGAACTGCTCCACTGATCATAAAGCTTCCCCCCGACACTAGGGACGGAGCTCCTCACACATAGTAAGCATGTGCTCTGCCAGGTACCTGACCACTCAGGCCTCTCTCAACTTAATCTTGAATAGACATTATCTCTACTTCTGGTGAGTTTTAATGTCTTATTTATTTATTTATTTATTTATAGAATTCATCATTTTATGAGCAAAACTTTTTCTCCTTCACTTTATTTTCACATTGTGGGTGTTGGAAACATGAGATGAAAGTGTCACAAGTCTGTAGTGAACCTGAATTAGAAAGAGGACACTGTGAAGTAGTAACACAGAGAACATTTTCTTCCTTCCTTTCTTTCTTTCTTTCTTTCTTTCTTTCTTCATTTTCTTCATTTGTTATTGTTTCTTCTTTCTTTTTTATTGAGGGGATTAATAGTTCACAGTAAATACAGTTTTTGCTACATGTGGAAAATGTCTCACTTTCCTGCAAGACGGTTTCACTCCTTGCCTAGGTCCTCCTCCACCATTGTGCACCAGCACCTGAAACCACCCCCCCGCCCCGCCCATCCCCACCACCAGTTTCCTTTCCTTTGGTGTGTTTCAGAATATTTTTAAACAGCAAAATGCTTTCAGAGGAAATATACTAATGATGGGGACAAAGTTCATTAAAAGAATAAACAAATGTAGTGTGTTTCTTTCCATCAAAATTCCTTGCAAAAAAATTTCCAGCAAAACCCTGTATCTGCCTCATTGACATTATAATGAAATCCTGTGAGAACAGAGACCAATTCTTTCACATTCTCTGTTGCACTACCCCTTATATACTTTGGGTACATAACAAATGCTATAACAGTTGAAATGAGAAACACAAATGCATTTTTGAAGCGAACTGGTGATATTTGAAGCCCTTATGCCCATTTTTAGTACTTGGAAACCTTTTATTATGCAAAACTTATCTTAGCATATTTCATGTCTCTATAGATATTCTGGTTTTTAGTCAAACTCTGACTTTATTAGCAGTTTATTGGTCCGTGTCTTACTTCCCAACCCCAAATAGAAACCTTTGGACGATAGTGTTTCTTCTCCAAACTTTTTGGGACAGAACATACAATGGGCCTTCAGTAAATTTCTTCTAGTATACTCCAGTGATAAATCAGAAAGGGCCAGGGATGCGGGCGGCTCAGTGTTCAAGTTTGTCTCCCATGTATGAGGCCTTGTGTTGTAGAGCCAGATGTTGTAGTGCGCGAGCCGCAGAGAAGAGAGAGAGAGGGTCTGGAGCGAAGAGGAAACACAAATCTTTATTCGCGCTGGCACCTCAGAGTTGGGTGTTAGAGAAGCAGGTTGGGCCACATGGAGGTAGAGAAAATGGCTGCCTCATGCAGTAACCTTTTCTGCGTCTGAACACTGGAGTGAAGCGCCGGCAAGAGAGCGAGGTGCGGAAAACAAAGGGTTTTTATAGGGGTAGCTTTCGCGAGAATGGGAAGGGGGAGGAGTAACCATAGCACTCCAGATATCGCAGGGATATAGACAATGTCCTGAGGGCACAACATGTCTGAACAGGCACTCCGAGAATGTCCCAACTCTCCAGGGAACTAGCAGTAGCCTGAGGGGACAACATGGCAGATGTGACTGCATTGGCACAATTTCCCAGCAGCCTTGGGTTCAATCTCTAGAGAACCCCCTCCCAAAAAGCGTTTTGGGTTTTGCCACGAATCTCATTCTCACTCATATTGACTCTACACACCTGTGTGTGGTCGGTATCCCTTCCTATTCTCTTTAGCTCATTCATCTTTGTCCTTTTCAGCTTGTTGACATCAAAATGTGACAGCTGGATACGTGGAACACCACCATCCATCATTAAGCATCACGACTCCACTAACAGCGGAGAAAATAAAAGGGAGAGGAAGACAGTTGGTTTTCAGTCACAAGTAGAAGACAATGCCCAGTGGACATGTCAAAAAAAAGATACAACCCAAAGAGGTAAGTTTAACATGCAGGCTAGCAAAGTGACAAGCTAATGGAACAGGCAGTTGGACCTATAATCCAGAACTCGTGTTGAATGTCACAAACTGACTCGAGCTCCTCCAGACCACAGATGGTACTTCTGGACAGATAAGTCAACCACACAGCTTCTCCCATAGTGAACTCACAGGAGAAACTAAGCAGCTTGCTCCCTCTTTGTAAGCAGAAAAATGTAAGAATTATTGGGGGCCGGGGGGTGGCACGCTTAGCTAAGCACACATAGAACTAAATGTAAGGACCCCTGGCTCCCTACCTGCAGGGGGGTCTCTTCACAAGTGGTGAAGCAAGTCTACAAGTGTCTATCTTTCTTTCTCCCTCTCTATCTCTACCTCCTCTCTCAATTTCTCTATCTTATCCAATAAAATGGAAAAATGTCCGCAGGAGCGGTGGATTCGTATTGCTGGCACTGAACCCCAGCAATAACCCTGGACTTGACGCAAAAAAAAAAAAAAAATGGTGGGGGCTGGCGGTAGCGCAGCGGTTTAAGTGCAAGGACCAGTGTAAGGATACTGGTATGATACCCCGGCTCCCTACCTGCAGTGGAGTCACTTCACAAATGGTGAAGCAGGTCTGCAGGTGTCTATCTTTCTCTCCCCCTCTGTCTTCCCCTCCTCTCTCGATTTCTCTCTGTCCTATCCAACAACAACAGCAATAACAACAACAAGGGCAACAAAATGGGAAAAATAGCCTCCAGGAGCAGTGGATTCATAGTGCAGGCACCGAGCCCCAGTGACACCCTGGAAGCAAAAAAAAAAAAAAGTCAGACTTTTCCAGTGACAAGTATGATCACAGACACAAAATAATGGTCAGTGTGAGGAAAGGACACCAAATTGAAGATAAATCTCTGCTGGAAAGTAAACTCAGACAAGAACTGGATTAATTAACTGGATTAACTCAATTAACTGGAAATGTGAGGAGAGGCCATTGGAAACTCTACCTTGTGGCTAAAACAGAACCTCAGCAATTGTAAGCCTGTTGCCTACCAGTCTTTTAAATGCCAAGTGATTCATCTTGTTTTTCCATATCATAGATAGTTTAAGAGAAATTAATTTTATAAATTAAAGTGAAGTGTTGAGTGAAGCAGCCACATTTAATTGTGTTTCCTAGTTGTTTCTGGAGTGACTCTTGGCTAATGTCTCTGGAAATCATTAGGGAAGACATTGGAGAAGAGGCTAAGTCTGAGCTTTATTGCATAGAAGATGTACAGAGAATTTGTCAGAAACAAAGAGCTGGAAAAGGGTTTGGAGCCCCCTTTTGCCCTACTTCTTTCCCAGATATGTCTATGTTCCCCTCTCCCCTCCTTCACCCCCCCCCTTCATTTGTTTATTGCCATTAGGGTTATCACTTGGATTCATTGCTTGTATGATTCCACCACCCTTTCCTGGAAGCCTTTTTTTTTTTTTTTTCCAATTTTTTAATAGAAGATGAGAGACAGAGAAAGAGAGGAGTGAAAGAGAGGAGATGAGAGAAAGAAAGAAGGAAAGACATACCATGTATGAGGACCCTGCTTCACCACTCATGAAACGTCCCCCCTGCAGGTAAGGGACCAGGGGTGTGATCCTAGGTCCTCATACATGGTAATATATACACTAGGGTCTCACTGCTCAAGGTCCTTTTCATATAGAGAGACAGAGGGAGAGAGGGAAATATACCCCAAAACATCACAATCTTCTTCCAGTATGGTGGAGGCCTGGGTGTAAGCTGGATCACACACAGAACAAAGCAGGTGCATTATCCTCTTGAGCTATTTTGCTGTCCCTCCCACACATTGTTCCTGTTCACAGCTTTTTAACTTGACTTCCTTCTTACTTTCTTTGTTTTTCGATTGTCTAGCCCCTTGCCAACCCACAGGTTAAGCAACCAGCTTTTCATAATCTCTCTAGCCATTTTCACGTTTGTTTATTTGAAATATGTGAGGTGCTTTGTGAAGAAGTCTTCCGGGGGCATCACTCCTTGGCTTTCCTTCTCAGCTGCCAGCTTCATCACGGTTTCTGGTTATGAGTGATCAACAAATTGATTCATTCTGTGCTAGGTTCTGAGGAGACGATGACTAGCCCCACCTTCCAAAGGGCTCTCTACCACTTTGAAACAAAAAGCGAAAATACATTTTGTTTGGTATAAGGCAGAAGTTCTGCAGACCTCCATTGCTTTAGGACAACTTAGGACAATTTTTGTCCTTTCAGACTTTACTATCATAAACAAGAGTGAAACTGAGGAAAATTTGTCTCTGAGTGTTGGAGACCTTAGTCTACATTCCTCTCTCTTAGCAATCCTGCAGAGAGGGGAAGACTTTTACACTGCCAGATATTCTTAGCCATTGTACTTTGGAGCATAGCAAACCTATCCAAACTGGTGTGGTGGTTAGACTGCACAGCATAACACAGTCTTCTGTGTACTTGTCAACAAATTTGTGTTGTGTGTCAGCACAAAAATAAAATGGCAACGTGGGGGGAAATACAGTGCAATAGCAAAGGGACAAATAAGTTGTGTTATTGGTTAAGACCACCACCACATTAGGAAGCTGCCATTGAAAAGGCACTTTGAGGGAGGTATCATCAGGCCAGCCTTTGCAGTGGCTGAGGTTAATCTCTCCCAGGTCCAGCTACAAAAGCCAGAAGCCTGGAAAGGGTGTGTGTCCAAAAAAAAAATCAATTTCTAATTTGAAACAAAATCATTTTTGACTAACAGGAGTTCAGAACCCATTACTTTTTGCTGTATAGTCTGCTGACATTTCAGCACTTTCTGTTGTGTACAATGAATCCTAATAGTCATTCTATAATGTTGCCATACTGATCAATTTAACCAAGAAAAAGCTGTTACAATTCTGCAAAGTTTTCAGGAACAGTTTTCACTCAATTTTTTTCCATTTACTTATTTATTTATTTTATTTATTTTTGAGGACAGCTTATAGAGTTGCAATAGAAAATATATAAGCTTTCTCATCCTTTTAAGAGTTTTTCTTTATGGCATTCAAAGGAATTACTAATATTTTCTCCTCTTAAGAAGGGCTATCTTGTATTTGTCTCTTCTTTTATTCTGAAATGCAGGAGGCCTGGCAGTGGCACACTGGCTAAGTGCACATTCTTACCATGTATAAGGACCTGGGTTCAAGCTCCCCTCCCCACCTGCAAGAAGGATGCTTCACAAGTGGTGAAGCAAGTCTGTAGGTGTCTGCCTCTCTCCCTTTCTATCCCTCCCCCCAGTTTCTCCCTGTCCTATCAAGCAAGATAGAAAGGGAGGAAAAAGGGGGGGTGTCCATCAGGAACTGTTGATCCATCATGCTGACAACTGAACCCAAGCTGGTGGCAACAATAAACAAACAAACAAATGGAATCATATGCAAAATTGTGTTTTTTCCTGATCATGAAGGAAACTGAAGTTGTCCCTAAGAATCATTCTGCTCATGGCACACAGACTACAATGCCAGGCAGTGAGGCACTGGCATATACTATGGCACCCAAGCAGGTGGGAGCCAGTCTTTTCAAAGTATGGTGGAAGTGGGAAGGGGACGGAAGGGAGATGGGCACCCTTTTACCATCAGGTCAGTCAGTGATGTACTGCCCAAGTAATACTGATTTGGTGTATCTTTAATTGTTTTCCCCCTGTTTAACATGCCTGTAAAACTTTGATATTTTCCCATTGTTTTTATTTCGTTTGCTGTCCTTTAACCATTATGTGCTACTAGGACACTGACTGCAGGACCATTAATCTTTATTAGCAATGTCTAACTCCTTTTTCTCTCCTGTCCAAACCATTCTGTCAACTTTATTGATATAAAGCATACATACATATATATATATATATATACACACATAAATATATATACACACATATCTTATTTCAAGAAGCAACCTGGTGGTTACAAAGTATGTACAGTATTGTCAGGCATAGGCTTAAAATTGGGATTGCTTTTCAATCATCAACACTGAGACTGTTCTCTTTTAGTTTCTTTTATTCAGCTATGTGGAACAAAGAGATGTGACTTAGGAAAACCCAAACTAAAGTCAAGAACGTTTAAGCCAAAATCCTAACACCAGTAATATAACAGCCAGTCTTCATTTCTCTTCTACTCTTTCCTGTACAGTGGCATTTTCAGTCACTCCACATTTCCCTAGAAACTCCCTTTCTGAACAATCACTCGTCCCCTTTTATCTGAACCCTCAAAGCCAGGGCATTCTTTTTCTTGTCATGCTGAAGAGCTAGTAGATGCTTCAAGACCACTGAGCGCTCATGTCCCAAAACTGAAATGTTAGGCCCTCTGGCTGTAAAAGCATCTTAAAGCTTCTTGTATCTTTGGAGCCATTTCCTGTTTGCTCCTCTTTCATAGGTCTCTGATCACTCTTCAAACTCTGTGAGTTTGAGAAATCTGTAAAGTAATGTGGATTTGTCCAATGCTCTTGGCCAGGTCTTTCATTTTCTCTTTGGGTATTTTAATGTGGATTTATACCACATAAAAGCTACCACCGATTGAGACCCTACTAAGGGACTCTCAGTAAACTTTTTGTTTACTGAAGACGACTATTATAGACTCATGTGAAGTGAGAAGTCATCTCTGAAGCTTGTAGTTGTTCTTTCTTTTCTACTTTTGTGTGTCATCACTGAGACTTTCCCACTTTAGGCCAACTTTTTCAGATCAAAAGACAAAAGGAGAAATGGAAGGGTACTTTAGCACTGAATCTTCTCCCAATGTTAGAGGGGCCGGACTGGAAGGTGGGTTATATACCTGGCAAAGCAAGTACCTTGCCATGTGACTTAGTTTGACAGCCCTGTTCCTTTAAATGTGCTAGTTCTTCTTCTTCTTTTTTTTTTTTTTAATATTTTTCTATTATCATTATTTATTAATTGGATAGAGATAGAAATTGAGAGGAAGGGAGAAATAGAGAGGCAGAAAGACACCTGCATCCCTGCTTCACCACTTGTGAAGCTTTCCCCCTGCAGGTGGGGACTGGGGGCTTGAACCCGGATCCTTGAGCTCTGTAACATGTGCGCTCAGCCAGGTGCACCACCACCTGGACCCCTAATGTGCTACTTCTTATAATGATATGAGTGTACATTGTAACACTAAACAGATTTATATAGGTGAAGTGATTAAAGAGATGATCCAAAAGTAAAAAAGAAAAAGGAAAGAAAGAAAGAAAGGAAGAAAAGAAAGAAGAAAGAGATAAAATAATAAGTAGTCAAGTTGGGGTATCCAAAGTACAGAATCCGTATCTATCTTGCTTCAGGACCTCTTATTTATTTACTAGCTACTTTATTCTTATCATTATTATTACTATTACTATATGTTTAGTTATTAGAAGAGGTACCCAAGCTATATCTTAAAATTCTCAGAAGTCTAAGATGAGACTCGTTAAGAGCTGATGGCTGGACTAGCACAATACTCCTCTGCTATGTCATACATGCAACCAACCTCAAGCCCAGTCTCCACCCCACTGAGGATGAACTTTGTTATGCTATCTTTCCTTTTCTCCTTCAATCTCTCTGTCTTGCTACCTGAAAAATTTATACTGGTTGTGACAAAATAAAAAGTTGATGCCTTTCCACGGTGATCGAGCACAGAACTTATGCTCCAAGTTCAGTCCCTACCTATTCCAGAGCTGTCCCATATGCACCAGAGCTGAGCAATGCTTTGGTCTTTCTCTCATGAAAAGAGAGTTCATGCGTGTTTTCTGTTTGTTTTGCTTTGCTTAGAGAGAGACAGAGGCAGAAAGAAGGTGAAAGAGACCACAGCACCAAAGGTTCCTTTAATGTGATAGGGGCTGGGCTTGAACTTGGGCAACACACATGGCAGCGCAGCACTCCAGCTAAGTGAACTATTTCACTGACCACTCTAATTACTTATTTTTAAAAAATATTTTATTTATTTACTTATTTATTTGATAGAGACAGAGAGAAATCGAGAGAGAAGAGGGACATAGAGAGTGAGAGAAACAAAGAGACACCTGCAGCCCTGCTTCACTGCACATGAAACTTCCCTCCTATAGATGGGGACCAGGGGCTTGAACATGGGTCCTTGTGCATGATAATGTGTGCACTCAATCAGGTGCACCACCACCTGAACTCCCTCTAATTACTTCTTGAAAGATGCCCATCCCCACATGAAGTCACATTCTGAGTTACTCTGAGAGTTAATACATGAATGTGGAGGGGAAACAACTGAGTCCGCAAGTACTTTTTTTTTTTTTTTGCTTTTTTGCTTTCCATTGGAAGACAGATTGGTATACATCTATTCATGTCTTCTCCATTTTATTTTTTATTATCATTTTTTATTTATAAAATGGAAGCATTGACAAAGATGAAAGGGGTACAGCTCCACACAATTCCCAACACTAGATCTCCATATCCCATCCCCTCCCCTGAGAGCTTTCCTATTCTTTATCTCTCTGGGAGTATGGACCCAAGGTCATTGTGGGATGCAAAAGTTTGAAGTTCTGGCTTCTGTAATTGCTTCCCTGCTGAACATGGGAATTGGCAGGTCAATCCATACTCCCAGCCTGCCTCTCTCTTTCCCTACTAGGGTGGGGCTCTGGGGAAGCAGAGCTCCAGGACACATTGGTGGGGTTGTCTGTCCAGGGAAGTCTGGTCAGCATCATGCTAGCATCTGGAACCTGGTGGCTGAAAAGAGAGTTAACATACAAAGCCAAACAGATTGTTGACCAATCATGAACCTAAAGGCTGGAATAGTGCAGATGAAGAGTTGGGGGGGGCCTCCATTTTGTAGATAGCTAGTAAGCATATTTTAGTTATAGTCCAAAGGGCCTGTGTCTATACTACTTTTTTCCCCCTGAACCTGAAATCTGATATGCAGGTGGATCCAAGTTATTGTCTAGGGAGATGATGTCATGGCTAGAAAAGGAACAGAAAGCTGGATCAGGGAAGAGAGTAGCTCCCTAATATGGGAAAGGGGTATAAATATTGGTGACTATAAACCCCATAGATTTGATTTGGTCTGGGGCCACAACAAGTACCTTTTCATCTTTCTACTACTGTTTCTCTTTTATATCTCGCTAAACTGACTAGGACTTCCATTACAATGCAGAATAGAATAGTGAGCTTCTATAGCATGTTCCTAATGTCACAGGAAAAACAGGCAGAATTTTCTTAACCATTCAGTATGATTTTAACTGCTGAATTTATGAAAATGATATTGAACAAATTAAAGTTCTTTTCTCATTTACTCAGAGCCCTTACTGTAGTGAGTGTTGAACTTCACCTGATATTGAGCCAAACATGTGTATTTCTTCTTTATTTTGTTTAAGTTGATGAGTTGCACTGGTTGGAAGATATTGGTGTATAATGCTTTTTTAAAAAAATATAATGACCTCAGATTTTAAGTAAGAGTTATAGCTAGTTAATAAGACAGGAGGATTCCAATAAAAATGGAAAAGTAGGAATGCTGGGAGCCAGTTCATCTCTACCTTCTGGTAAAACTACCAATAGGGGAAACTGCCTTTGTTATGCATAATTCTGAATTGTATCAAGACAGAAAAGCAGGTATGGAGGCTGGGAAGGTAACATAATGTTTATGCAAAGAGACATCAAAGGTTTAAGTTTCAATGCCCACCACCACCATAAACCAAAGTAGAGCAGTGCTCTTAAAAAAAAAAAAAAAAAGCAGGAACTACAAATTAGACAACATAGGTGAAACAGTCCAATTCCTAAAAGTACGCAAACTACCAAAACTGACTTTAGGAAACTAAAAACCCTGAGAGGACCTGTAACAAGTTAAAAGAGTAAATCCATGACCAGAAACAAGTCCAGGGCCAGACATTTTGGTTCACTCTATAAACATTTGAAAAATACTTTTCAAAGGCTTCCCAAAAACAGAAATAGAAGGAATACAGGTTACTCATTTTAAGAAGCCAGTATTGAGCCAGAGGGAACCAGAAGAAGAAAGGAAGGGAAAAGAAAACCAAGGGTAGATGAAGGAAAAATAAAGAGATAAAAGGGAAAGGAAGGATAGAAGGAAGGGAGGGGGGGAGGGAAGGAGAGAGGAGAAGAGATTCCAGTACTATCCTAACACCAAAAAGAAAAAAGAAAATGACAGGAAGTGAAAATTACAAATCAGTATTCCTTATGAATATAGTTGGAAATATCCTCTGCAAAATGCTAGCAAAACCTAATGTTCATGGTATTAAAAGCATTAATACCATCAACAAGTAAGATTTGGCCCAAAAATGCACTTTGGAAGCAGCTTGGCATTAATTATTAAAGACAAAGAAAAATCACCCTGTATCCCAGTGAGTCTATTCCATAAAACATATATATGTAATATATAATTATATGTGATGTATATTATGTTATAAACATAAGTATATATTCATTTATAATATGTACATTAGAGAGTAACTCATACACAAGGGTGGGTAACTTACAAATACTTTCATAACAACTAACATATGTACAGGAAAAGAAAAAATCAGTGAGTTAAAGGGCAAGAAGTTTCCCCTGAAAAAGAAGAAGAAAAGAAGGAGGGGGAGGGGAGGGGAGGGGGAGGAGAAGAAGAAGCTTCTCCTGTGGTGTACTGCACCAAGTAAAAGACTCTGAGGTGGTGGGGGGGGGGGGTGGCATGAGGGTTCAGGTCCTGAAACACGATGGCAGAGGAGAACCTAGTGGGGGTTGTATTGTTATGTGGAAATGTTATACATGTACAAACTACTGTATTTTATTGTTGACTGTGAACCATTAATCCCCCAGTAAATTAAAAAAAAGGAAAAGAAGTTTCTCCTATAACAGACAGTGGCAGGGGTTCAAATTGACTCAGCTCTACCACAGAGTATTGACTTTGCCATTTTCATAAGTCTGAGAAGATTCCCTTGAGGATGGGATATATGGCCCAGGGCCAAATTTGGTCTTGTGCTTCATTGAAAGATAACCATGTCCAATGTCAGACAAAAACCACAAGGCCCCCAGGCTTGTGTTTCTGATCTACAGGTTGCAGATTGAAGGTCCCACAACTCCCACCTCAATACTGATTAATTTGCTAGAGGGATACAGAAATTGGGAAACCCATTTACTCACTAGGTCTCCTATTTTTTTAAGAAGGGATGCTACAAACAGGAATCAATATATCTATCTTCTTAGATCCATCTTCTTGGATCTTTCTGAAGATTTTGCTTCATTTCATGCACATGCGTGATTGATTAACCTAGTGACCACTGGCAACTGACCTCTCCTCAGAAGTCAGGGGATTCGAAGTTCCAACCTTCTAGTCACATGGTTGCTTTCCCTGTCAAACAATTCCCATACCGTTTTTTTTTTTTTTTTCTTACCAGAGTACTGTTGAATTCTGGCTTACCCTTCTTCTTCTTCTAGCGTTTGCCCTTCTTCCGTAGCCAGTCACCAGCATCAGGTTGAGCCTGATGTAAAGTTTCGAGACCTCCTTTGAATCTGGAGAGGTGGCAGTTGTTGACTATGTGGGTCATAGTCTGTCTGTAGCCGCAGGGGCAGTTCGGGTCGTCTCTGGCTCCCCAGCGATGGAACATAGTGGCGCACCGGCCATGGCCTGTTCGATAGCGATTGAGGAGGGCCCAATCATAACGTGCTAGGTCAAAGCCGGGTTGACGCTTGCAGGGGTCTGTGATGAGGTATTTGTTCTTTACCTCAGCTGACTGCCAGCTCTGTTTCCAAGAGACTGGAACAGAGAAGTTCAGTGTAGGCATAGGGGACCAGATTGGGTGACGAGACATCAAGCGTTGGACAGGGTGGGCGAAGATATCCGCGTATATTGGCAGGTCCGGTTGAGCGTAGACGTGGGAAATGAACTTAGATGATGCCGCATCCCGACGAATATCTGGCAGGGCGATGTTGCTAAGAACTGGCAGCCATGGAACCGGGGTGGAACGGATGGTTCCAGAAATTATCCTCATGGAGGAATATAATTTGGAATCGACCAAGTGGACATGGGGGCTACAGAACCATACTGGGGCACAGTATTCTGCAGTGGAATAGCATAATGCCAGAGATGATGATCATAGTGTGGAAGTGCTCGCGCCCCATGAGGAGCTGGCCAGTCTTGCAATGATGTTATTCCTCGCGCCCACCTTTGCTGCAGTTTTTATGAGATGTTCGTGAAATGACAGAGTGCGATCGAGTAACGCCAAGGTAGACTGGCTGGGCTTCATGCTGGATTCTCGTATCGTCAAGCTGCACATTAAGCTCACGCGAGGCCGAGGCATGGTGTAGATGGAAAACAGATGATTCCTAGCAGTGCTAGGGATTAGTCGCCATTTTTTACAGTAATCAGATATCAGAGACATGTCTTTTGTGAGTGTTTCCTCGAGGATGTTGAACTTTGATGCCTGAGTTGCACAGCAGATGTCATCGGCGTAGATGAACTTCCTTGAAGAAGTTTCTGGGAGGTCATTGATGTAAATATTAAATAGCATAGGAGCCAGAACAGAGCCCTGGGGGAGGCCACTTGAGACAAGTCTCCATCTGCTAGACTTGTCACCCAGATGTACCCGTAATCTTCTGTTTTGGAGAAGAAACGATAGAGTGTTGGCCACCCATGGAGGCAGGCATCTTGAGATCTTGACCAGGAGACCACGGTGCCAGACCGTGTCATAGGCTGCTGTGAGATCAGCAAAGACAGCACCCGTCTTTAAATTCTTCTGGAATCCATTTTCAATGTAAGTTGAGAGGGCCAGGGCTTGTTCGCAGGTAGATCTTCCTGGGCGGAAACCAGCCTGGGCGGGTGATAGGAATTTCTCTGTAAGATGAGAAATACGTGACAGAAGCAGCCTCTCAAGGAGTTTGTAACACACGGAGAGGAGAGAAATTGGTCTATAGCTGGCGGCCAGTGTTGGGTCTTTCTTTGGTTTCAAAACCGCTATAATCTTTGCACAACACCAAACTTTGGCTTACCCTGGTACAGGGGATTGAACCTGGGATCTGGGAGCCTCAGGCATTAGAGTCTGTTTGCATAACCATTATGCTATCTACCACACGTGGTAGGTATCTCTATTTCTAATGTTCTGAGGTATCTCCAGACTGTCTTTAGCAAGGGTTGAACTTGAACCAAGGTACATTCTCACCACCAGTATAGAAGTGCCCCCCCCTCATATCCTCATCAGCATTTGTTGTTTCTTTCCTTCCTGATGTATGACATTCTCACAGGTATGAAGTGGTATCTCATTATTTGCATTTCTCTGATAATCAGTGCTTAGTAGCATTTTTTCATTTGTCTATTGGTATCTCATTATTTGTATTTCTCTGATAATCAGTGCTCAGTAACATTTTTTCATTTGTCTGTTGTCCATATCCCCTTTCTATTTTTTAATAGGGTTGTTTTGCTGTTGTCACTGAGTTTAATGAGGTCTTTATATATTTTGGTTATTAGTCCTCTGTCTAATGCATGGCTTGTAAAGATCTTCCATTCAGTAGGGTGTCTTTTTTTTTTTTTTTTTTTGCCTCCAGGGTTATCGCTGGGTTTCCGTGCCTGCACTACAAATCCACTGCTCCTGGAGGCCATTTTTCCCATTTTGTTGCCCTTTTTGTTATTGTTGTTATAGCTGGTGTTGTTGTTGGATAGGACAGAGAAAAATGGAGAGAGGGGAAGACAGGAGGAGAGAAAGACACCTGCAGACCTACTTCACCACTTGTGAAGCGACCTTCCTGCATGTGGGGACCTGGGGGCTCAAATTGGGATCCTTACGCTGGTCCTTGTGCTTTGCACCATGTGCACTTAACCCACTGCACTACCACCCAGCACCCTTGTCTTTCTATTTTGGTGATGGTTCCTTTACTGTGCAAAAGCTTTTCAATTTGACATGGTACCATTGGCTAGTTTGTGTTTACCTAGATGCTAAACTTGATACTTCAAAGATATTTCTGAAGAAAACATCTTGAAATTTTCTACCAATGTTTTCTCTTTTTAAAATATTTTTATTTATTTATTATTGGATAGAGACAGAGAAAATTTGAGGGAGAAGAGATGATAGAGAGGGAGAGAGGGAGAGAGATACCTGCAGCACTGCTTTACCACTTGTGAAGATTTCCCCCCTGCAAGTGGGGACCAGGAGCTTGAACCTCGTTCCTTGTGCACTGTAATGTGAGCACTTAACTAGGTGCATCACTGCCTGGCCCTCTGCCAATATTTTTTCCTAAATACTTGATGGTTTCTAGTCTAACGTCCAGGTGTTTCGTCCAGTGGAGTTGATGTTTATGTATGGTGATATGTAGTGATCCTGTTTCATTCTTGTGCAAGTTATAACCCAATTTCCCCAGCACCGGTTGTTGAAAATATGCTCCTTTTTCCATTTAATGTTCTGGGTCCCCTTGTCAAAGTTTCATTGTCTATACCTGTGGAGACATTTTTCTGGGCTCTCAATTCTATTTCATTTGGTCTGAGTGTCCCTATTTGTTCAGTGCCTGGTGGGTTTGATGCTAACAGCTCTGTAGTATAATTTGAGGTCAGGAAACATAAAGCCTGCATTCTTTTCCTTTTTTCTTAGGATGGCTTTGGCAACTCCAGATAATTTCTTGTTCCAGGTAAACTTTTGTAGCTTTTGTTATATTTCCTTGGAAAAAAAATTTGGTAAAAACTTGATAGGGATAACATTAATCTGTGTATTGTTCAGGGAAGAATAGTCAATTTATTAATCCATGAACATTTTTGTATATCTTTTTTTTTATTTCCTTTAGTAGCAACTCATAATTTTCTGTGTACACATTTTTTATCTCCTTTGTTAAGTCTGTCCCTAAGTATCTAATTGCATTGCTGTTATAAATGGGATTGATGTCTGTATTTATTTTTCCAATTTGCTCTTTTCATAGAGGGATGCTACTGATATTTTTGTATTATTTTTGTTGCCTGCCACCTTGCTACATTACCTGACAGTTGCTGGGACTTTTCTTTTGTATTATTTTGTATTTTTTATGTATACTGTCATATCATCTGCAAATGATGACTAGCTTCTACTCTTCCAATTTGTATCACTTTTATTTTTTTTCTCTTGTCTTATTGCTGTGAATAGAACTTTCAGAACTACTTTGAACAGTAGTGATGATAGAGGATAGCCCTGTCTTGTAACTAATCTTAGAGCTTCTCATCATGGAGTAAGATGTTGGCTTGGGACTGCTGCATATCTCAACTAGACTAAGGAATTTTTCACAACAGTATTCTTCATGACAGCGCCAAATTAGAAACATCCCAATTGCCCGTCAATAAATAGAAAAGTAGAAAACAAATGCATATATTATAAATCAACAGAGATAAAACTCAAGGGCTAGGGGCCAGGTGGTAGCACACCTGGTTAAGAGCACACTCACCTGCTAGGGGAAAGCTTTGCGAGTGTTGAAGCAGGGCTGCAGATGTCTTTCTTCCTCTCTCCCTATCTCCCTCTCCCTTCTCAATTTCTGTCTGTCTCTATCCAGTAATTATAATGAAAAAACTTACAGACATAATATTAAGTAAAAGAAGTCTCAGAAATAATAATGTTTTTCTGTTTTTTCAAAATTCAAAAGCAGAAAAACTTAATCACATCTTGTGTGCATACGTGCATAGTAAAATTACAAAAAAATGAGAAAAAGAACGAATGATTGTGAGAATCTCGGCTGCCTCATGGAAGTGAGAAGAGGCTGTAATTGGTGTTGGCAGAGGTGGAGGAAACAATGCTGCCAGTTCTTTCCTTCTTACATTGGTACTTTCTTTATCATTTATTCTTTAAAAGTGAATATATACTGTAGTTGTTTTAAAATGCAGAGTAAAGCAAAGGGTCTAGAAAAGAGCTTTCCTAAACATTAAACTCTCAGTAATTTTCTTGAGTTAGTGAAGGATAGATGGGCAGACATCGACTCAGGTATTATATAAATAGGACATGACCTATTATGTTCAGTTCCATCTGTGTATGTAAAAATATATGTGTGCACTTATTTACATAATTATATTCACATATATTTACATATATAATCATATATATGTAAACTATAAAGTTTAGCATCATAACAAGTAATATTCTTACCATACTAATTATCTCTAAAATGTAGATATTTTATTTTGTATGTGTATATAGCTTTATGAGATGCATAATCGTTTAATTTTTGGTACACTTAATAATAAATGAAATTTTAAAGAAATGTCTTAAATATAATTTAAAACTAGCATGTGACTTTCTGAAGTTTAACAAGTAGTAGAGCTAAGAGAATTATTAAGGAATAAATTTGCATCATGTCTTACAGCAGTCTTCTTAACCTTTGAGGGATCCCATTTGAAAATGCATTTTTGGGGCCAGGCAGTGGTATACCTGATTGAGTGCACACTTCACCATGCTCAAGACCCAAGTTCAAGCCCCCGGTTCCCACCTGCAGGGGGGAAGCTTCATGAGCAGTCAAACAGTGCTTTAAATATCTTTCTCTCCTTCTCTATTTAAAGATGAAAAGAAAAGTCTTTTAAAAAAACAAAGAGCTTTTGCATGTTTTCTGGAAGCTGTAGTTCCTTCACTCATCTCAGTGAGTGAACACATACATACACATTATTGCTCCTACAGCTATGAGAGACGCACATTCCAGAAGTACATCCACAAATTTCATAGAAATTCCTAGAATGTTTAAAATACCTTTGAGTGTCTCCATGAAATGTGTTGCCTTCACCAAACTTTTAACTACTGTAGCAAACAGAAAAAGGTCAATATTCAAATCTTCTGTGTTCATAACCAAAAGGAAATTTACTATCTATTATGGCCAAGCACTTCTTTCTTCCAGCACCCAAAGTTCCCTCTGACTTACCTTCATCCCTAAATTTGTTCATTTTCATTTCCACTTCCGACTGTCAGATCTTACCCTAACAGTTACAGCAGCAGTGAACTGGGGTACACTCTATTCTAAATTTTGCCACAAGAATAATCTCTCTGAGGACCAATTTTTTATATTATTGCTAGTATTGTTTTGTTTTATTTTTTGAGGCTAACATACTGGTTAGGAGTCTGTAATGTGGAATCAAATAGACCTTGTATTCAAAATGCAGCCTTATTCTAACAATATGATACTGACCTTTTCACAGATGCCATTTAATTATGTATAAAATGGGGGCAATAATGTAATATATGGACTGCTGTAAAGATTTATGAGTTGCATGTAAAATGACTTTAAGTGATTAGAAAGGTACAGGAACACAGTCATGCTCAGTAAATATCTCCTGATATGATAAACATTTATCTTTGTGAGTTTTAACTTAGTGCTATAGCTAATACCATGCTCCTTACTTCTTCCTACCGCAATTCTATCTCCTGCATCAAATTTTCTCTAATCTTGTAAACAGATAGGATTTCTCAGACTTTTCATGCAATGTCTTGGGACACTGTAGGACAATAGTAAAAATGCCGGGATTGTACTATGTAGACACAAATACTAGCTCCATTACTCACTAACTTAGTGACCTGGGGCAAGTCATGTAAGTCCTCTATGATTCATTTTTAAATTGATTTAATAATGATAAGACCAAAGGATAATTGGGGTACAATTCCCACCACCCGAGTTCCGCATCCCATCCCTTCCCTTCCATTGGAAGTTTTCCTATTCTTTATCCCTCTGGGAGCATGGACCCAGGATCATTATGGGGTGCAGAAGATGGAAAGTCTGGCTTCTGTAATTGCTTCTCCACTGGACATGGGCATTGACAGGTGCATCTCTTCCAATAAAGCACTAGTTTAGCCTTGCACAGTTAAGAAAAAATGTGTGTAAATAAAAAAAAGAGTGGAAAAAAAAGAAAAATAAAGAAAAAGTGTGTTTATTTATTTTTGGATAGAGACAGAAAAAAGTTGAGAGGGGAAGAGAGATATTGAGAGGCAGAGAGACCCCCCCCCACAGTATAACTTCACTGCTTGTGAAACTTGCCCTGCAGGTAGAGAACTGGGCTTGAACCTGGGACCTTATGCTCAACCAGGTGTATCACTGCCCAGCCAGCCAACAGAATCCTTTGAAAGAAATTTGTAAGATTTCTGTCTCCTTTGAAAGTTTTGGAAAAAGGATCCATTTAATGTGAGAAATTTGGATGAAGAAGTGATGGAATTCTTTATTTTGTTTCTCTTTTAATATTTTGTTTATTTTATTTGAATGAGAGAGAAAACAGTTACAGAGAGACCAGAGCACTGCTCTGCTCTTGCTTATGATGATGCAGGGAACTGAAGCAGAGACATTGGAGCCTCAGGCATGAAAGTCACTTGCATAATCATTGTGCTAACTCCCCTGTTCAGTTTTGTCAAAGAATGGAAAGATGGTATGATAGGTTAAAAGGGAAAAAATAAAGCCATCAAGTTTAGAAACAAAGACAGTCTGTTACTATAATCTATGTTTTAAACAGAATGTTGTGGGTCTTGGAGTTTTATGCAGCCAAAAGGACTGAGTTTTTCACTTGCCATTGTTTCATTATGGGTGAAAATGACACATTTCTTTTTTTTCCCCTCTGTTTTTATCCTAATGCAAAAAGAAAATGACATACTTCTAAATCCTAGGAATTTCTAAAATCCCTAGTCAACTATTCATAGTTGACTTTTCCTTCTCATTTTATTGAATGTCCCAATTACTTTTACTATTATTCATTTAGGAACAAGAAAAGATGCATCCACCTCACCTCTGAGAACAGAAAACCAGAAGGAGCTTTCGACCACAACCACATCATCGTTGCAACAGGACACCTCCCGGTAAGCTGCAAGAATTCTTGAACATTCTCTAGAAAAACCCTCCCAATTCTTAGCGGCTCTTACCCCAGAGAAAGACAAAGACCTTTACTTGTAAGTGTATAGATTTGACCAGGTTGCAGTCATAGAATTTTTTTATAGTATGCCAGCTTCCTCCCCCCCTCCCCCCCCACACACACTTAAACACCAGTATGTCTGTATGAGATTAATTTAATCCCATTCAAAGCTACGGTCTATTTACATAAATCACTTTTACATTTACATAAAGCACCACCTTCCCTCCAGGACATTGGTGGTTCTTCTTCTTCTTCTAGCGTTTGCCCTTCTTCCGTAGCCAGTCAACAGCGTCAGGTTGAGCCAGATGTAAAGTTTCGAGACCTCCTTTGAATCTGGAGAGGTGGCAGTCGTTGACTATGTGGGTCATAGTCTGTCTGGAGCCGCAGGGGCAGTTCGGGTCGTCTCTGGCTCCCCAGTGATGGAACATAGCAGCGCACCGGCCATGGCCTGTTCGATAGCGATTGAGGAGGGCCCAATCATAATGTGCTAGGTCAAAGCCGGGTTGACGCTTGCAGGGGTCTGTGATGAGGTGTTTGTTCTTGACCTCAGCTGACTGCCAACTCTGTCTCCAAGAGTCTGGAACAGAGAAGTTCAGTGTAGGCATAGGGGACCAGATTGGGTGACGAGACGTCAAGCGTTGGATAGGGTGGGCGAAGATATCCGCGTATGTTGGCAGGTCTGGTCGAGTGTAGACGTGGGAAATGAACTTAGATGATGCTGCATCCCGACGAATATCTGGCATTGGTGGTTCAGTGGTAGGATTCTCACCTGCTCCGCCCCCTCTCCTTGTCACACCCTGATCTTCCACCAGTCACTTTTCGCTCCACCCTCTCTATGTCACATCCTGTTTCCACCCTACTTGGAGAGTATAAAAACAGCTGCTCTTCTGACTAAAGACACTTGGAAATTGCTTTCCGGCTCCAAGAGTTCCAGAGTGTATCTCCTGATCCCTCTCCCACGCAGCAGCCTAGATCGGCTCCAATTGAGTTCTCTCCAACCCAGAGAGCACTAGCTCAGGAAGAAGCACCCTCAGGCTATCCCGACATATTATTATTATTATTTTGTCTCCAGGGTGTTGCTGGGGCTTGGTGCCTGCACTACGAATCCACTGCTCCTGGAGGCTATTTTTTATCCTTTTGTTGCCCTTGTTGTTTATCCGTTGTTGTTATTATTATTGTTATTGCTGTCGCTGTTGCTGGATAGGACAGAGAGAAATCGACAGAGGGGAGAGAAAGATAGACACCTGCAGACCTGCTTCACCACTTGTGAGCTGACCCCCTGCAGGTGGGGAGCCGGGGACTCGAACCGGGATCCTTACTCTGGTCCTTGTGTTTCGCGCCATGAGCACTTCACCCGGTATGCTACTGCCCGGCCCCCAGTCATGTACATGTCCTTCCTCAACTAATAATGACAGTTGACAAGGATTTTCACACACACACATACACACACACATACACATACCTTCTCTCTCTTCATAGCTTTCATTAGAAAAAAATCTACTCCTTAGGAACTTAACTAATCCTTTTCAGTTTATGACAAAATTATTGCTGTAGTTTTCACTCACTGAGCTGATACTGGAGTTTGTAGTAGGAATTGGACTACAGCTAAAGGACTATCAATATTTACTTATCAGAGAGAGGTTTAAAGAGTTAATAATTTTATCAGACTTTGCTAGAGTTGGGGAAAATGAATATGGTATTAAACTTTCTCAGATCTAATGGTCCAGTCTCCATCATGCACATTTGAGCAGGATATAAGGAGCACCAAAAGAGCTTAACCTATGTCTCCTTGAGGATATGATTGTTTGAATTCTCAAATTTCTAGCATTCTGTCAGATGAATGTAAATTCTAAGACTTTTTTATTTTGAGCCATTTTTTTTTAGAAATGTGTGATTAACAGTTGTTTACAAGGCTATAAAATCACATCACACCCACCACCAAAATTCTGTGCCCACATCCTCTGAAATATAACCACCATCGTTCTCAAAAAAACCTTTTAGACAGTTTACGTCTATTTTTCTTATCTTTTCCTTTCTTTCTTTCTCTCTTTTTTTGTAAATTCATGTGTTTCAGTTCGCTTGTTTTACATATTAGTGAAATTATTTGGTTGTTGTCAAAGATTGAATTTTAAAGAAATTTTAAGAACTGCCTTGATCACAGAGGATACTATCCTGTCATCTGTGAAGCATTAACTATGTACCCAGCACTGTGCCAGGCTCCTCTGCTGCATTACTGATCTCATCTTCCTCACCACCGCAGGAGATGGCAGAACTTATTTCAAAAACTTAAGGCAACTAAGACTGATTGAGGGACTCACCTAAAACCAACAGTTAGGTGAGTTAACAGTTAATAAGAAGAGGTAGAGCCAGCATTACTGACTCTACAGCCCAGAATTGCAAATATTGTAACAAGTGATAATGATAAAATTTCCATTTTTGGAGGCCATCCTCAGTCAGAAGAAATGACAGAATTCACCACATTTCCCCCATTATTCCACTGTTTTATTTTTCATGCTGCTATTTTGCCAAAGGTTTGTAGCAAGTCATGTTGATAAACCACCTAATGTGGTGAATGAATGAGCTCAGTGTTAGCATGTGAATTACGTCAGGTAACCAAATTATAACAGCAAGCCAGACTGTTACCAAGGGAAAGCACATAATAATAATCATAATGATGAAGATGATGATGATGATGTCAGGTATTTGCTTCCCTGTGGAGATTACTTCGGTCAGGAAGGGGCACAGATTTGGGTAAGCAGAATCTGTTGGTTAAATGTGAAATCATCATACATTCCTGTAAAGGTACAGTGAGAAGAAAGGAGGGGAGAGAGAGAGGGAGAGGGAGAGGGTAAGGGAGGATAGGGAAAGGAAGAGTTGCAGCCCTGCTTCACCACTTGTGAAGCTTGCCCCCTGCAGGTGGGTACCAGGGACTTGAACCCAGGTCATGGTAGTCATAGTAGTGTATGTGCCCTAGTGGGTGTGCCCCCGCCTTGCCCCTAGTGCTCTGTCATTCATGATTGGTCAATCCATATTGACATGACGTTTTGTGATTCATACAGGTGTGTGCCATCCCTACACTGCATCTAGGTTATGGTGTTCTAGACACAGAGTTTTGGGAAATGTAGTTAAAACATGTAGACTTGTACCCAGGGCAGCTTTTTTCTTTCTTTATGGGGGGGGGGGTAATGGATTATAGTACAGTTGTTGATACATGGATACAATCTCTCATCTCCCTGAATTATGTTTCTGCAAAGCACACCTCTCGCTCCCCCCCCCCCCAAATCATTTTGTACTTTCATGCACCAAGATCCTAAAGTTCCTTTGGTTCCCTCTCTTCCCCGCTTCCCCAGAGTCTTTGCTTTGGTGCAACACACCAAACCCCATTCAGCTTTCATTTTGCATCTTCCCTTTCTGTCCTTGTTTCTTAAGTTCTACTAAGAGTGACATACCCAGGGCTGGGCCGTGGTGCACCTTGCTGAAACATCAGTTACAGTGCGCAAGGACCCAGGTTTAAGCCCAGAGTCTTCACCTGCAGGAGGAAGTTTCATGAGCAGTGAAACAGTGCTGCATGTGACTCTTCCTCTGTGTGTCTACATCTCTCCTTCATCTCTCCATTTCTCTCTTTCCTATCAAATAAATAAATATTTAACATGTTTAGAGGTCTGAGATCACCTGGTGTTTCTTCTCTTTTTGGCTTATCCCAGTTAATATGATTCCTTTAAGCTCCATCTGAGTTGACACAATAAAGGTAACTTTGTCACCTTTTTTTTTCTTTTGTTGCCCTTGTTGTTGTAGCCTTGTTGTGGTTATTATTGTTGTTGTTGTTGATGTAGTTCGTTGTTGGATAGGACAGAGTGAAATGGAGAGAGGAGGGGAAGACAGAGGGGGGAGAGAAAGATAGACACCTGCAGACCTGCTTTACCACCTGTGAAGCGACTCCCCTGCAGGTGGGGAGCGGAGGGCTTGAACCGGGATCCTCACGCTGGCCCTTGCGCTTTTGCGCCACATGCACTTAACCCGCTGCGCTACAGCCCGACGCCCAACTTTGTCACCTTTAATAGTTGAGTAGTATTCCACAGAGTGAATATACACCACCACTTTTTTAGCCACTTACCTGTCAGTTGGCATTTGAGTTGCTGCTATGGACATGGGTGTACATAGATCTTTCTAGATGGATGCATTTACTTCCTTTGAGTGTATCCTCAAGAGAGGAATTGCTGGGCTACAGGGTACATCCATTTCTGGCATCCTGAGAAAGCCCCAGACTGTTTCTGCAGGGTTTGGACCCATTTACATTTTCACTAGCAATATCAAAGTGTCTGTTTCCTCTACATTCTGTCCGGTACTTTTTGTTTCTGTCTTTTCTGATATATAGCACTCTCACTGGCATAAAGTGGAACCTCATTGTCGTCTTTATGTGCATTTCTCTTTTAATCAGTGACTTGGAGCTTTTTTTTTTTTTCTTGCTTTTTTTTACCAGAGCACTGATCAGCTCTGTTTTACAGTGGTGCAGGGAACTGAACCTGGGACTTTGAAGCCTCAGGCATGACAGTCTGTTTGCATAACCATTATGCTATCTACCCTTGCCCGGAGCTTTTTTGGGAACTTTTCTTTTTTTCGTTTTTTTGTTGTTGTTGTTGTTGTTGTTTTTTGGTGAAGATTCTATTCATGTCCTCTCATTTTCTTAAATGAGGTTGCTTGTTTTTTCTTCCTGGGTTTAATGAGTGCTTTCTATGCCACATGTCAAAGGACTAATAACCTAGGTCAGATTTTGGAGCCTTTGCCAGTTCATTTCTGATGAACCATAATAAGAGAATTTGTCTTAGTTTGTCCTGAGGCGTTCTCATAAAGGGCTCATAGTTGAGGAGTGTCAGTCTGGATTTTTAATCTTGATGAATGAGTCTTTACCACTTACTCAAATATATGTTTGATCACAGTCTTTTGTTTTGGAGAGATGTATGGGAAGATTAATACAGTGTCTCCCCCGTAAGGATTTTGTAGAACATCCACACCACCCATTTTCTGAATGGACCCTATCAATACAAGCCCAGGCTAAGATTGCTGTGGAGTCTCATACTTGAAGACCTTAAAAGAAGGATTCTTTAGTCCTGCTAATTTTTCTTTTTTATTGGGGGATTAATGCTTTACAGTCAACAGTAAATATAGTAGTTTGTACATGCATAACATTTCCCAGTTTTCCACATAACACTAGTTTTTCTTACTACAGCTCAGCTGAATATAGATCCTCAGAAACTCCTTAAATAGTAAGCATACAGCTGAAGAAAATAATGTGGAGCACACCAGGTTTTACTACTAGAAGGGCATGGCGGCCTCTTAACAATGTGTGCAGTTGGAAAGAAAAGACTCAGTACCATGAAAATCAGTTACCAGTAAGGTACACTGGTTGCTTTCCAGATTTCAGAATCGGAATTATTTAAATTCTTTTTATTTCAGAGTGAAGAAGAAGCATTACTGAAGCATTACTATAGACTACCTTTCAATTACATGCAAACCCGGGGGGGGGGGGGGAAACTCTGTTGGTTTTCATTCCAGCAAACATTTGAAGGTACTGTGGAAAACTAAAAACAAACAAAACCACCTTCTTGTGTCCACTTGAAATACCAAGCATTGCTGTGGAGGGGGGTAGATAGTATAATGGTTATTATGCAAACAGACTCTTATGCTTGAGGCTCCAAAGTCCCTGATTCAATCCCTCACACCACCAACAACCAGAGCTGAGCAGTGTTCTGTTAAAATAATAGTAGTAGTAGTAGTAGTAATAATAATAAATAATGAAATACCAGCATTTTCAAGATAAGAAAAGGAGGATTGGAGTGGGGCACATGCCTGTGGGAAATAGGTTTTCCTTTGTTGTGTGGAAGCTCTAGCACCTACGGAGAGCCCCGTCTCCTTTCCAAGTGCCAGCGGTAAAGCCAGGCATGGGAGAGCCATCCTTCTCATTCACAGTGTAGGCTGTTAATTGTAATCTCTGCTGCCTGTCAACAGAATGCGAAATTTTCATTCCCCATTCAAGACAGAAAAAATTGTGGCTGAAAATGTTAACATTTGCATTTTTATTTGTTGATTTATTTAAAGGACAGCCTATCCTACAGCAATCCATCACTTGGTGACACCCCAAATATGAATAATGTATTGTAGACTTGCAGTTACAATGTGTAATAAGTGCCGGGGACAGTCAAGGAATGTTAACTATCTGGCAAATGTAATATTTATTGACTCATAAAGTTTATTGCTTTTGAGGTTCAATAATACTGACCATAGGACATTAATATCATTTATCCTGATTCTAGCTGGGCACCTCTGTATGTAGAAATATTTATCTATCACATGAGAACAAAATAAATATGTGATTTATATCCAGCCCGAGCAAAGGGGGCTTTATAGTTTTCTGTGCTGAGAGTTCTAGTAACTTCTTTCTCTCCCTTTCACTTGGGGCCTCCATGTTGGTCACACATCCCGAAAGCATTCAAGAAAGGAACCCAGTGGTCATCTTGGCCTAAGAAGGTGGTGTCACTGAACTAAATGGAATCATGCATTCCTGCCAACTGGACCAGATGGCACTCCACCTAGAGTTAGAACTAGAGCGGTCTTTCTCCCTGTTGTTCTGAGATCCTGGTAGGACTGCATGCACCTTTACTCACAAGTTTTCCTGCCACCAGTTTAGCAAGTCTTCCCCCAACAGGAACTCAGAACTGGGAGGACTATCAATGACTCTGTCGTGAATGTAAATGTTAGTCATAATTAGATCTTTAGCGGGCTAGGCTATGGCGCACCGCTTTGAGCGCACGTAGTATGAAGTGCAAGAACGTGCACAAAAATCCCAGTTCGAGCCCCTGATTCCCCACCTGCAGAAGTGTCGCCTCACAAGCGGTGAAGGAGGTCTACAGGTGACTGACCATCTTTCTCTCCCCCTCTGTGTCTTACCCTCCTTACTCGATTTCTCTCTGTCCTATCAAAAAAAATTTAAAAATGGAAAAAATGGCCACAGGAGCAGTGGATTCTTGGTGTAGACACCAAGCCCCAGTGATAACCCTGGAGGCAAAATAAATAATTAGCTATTTGGAGCCTCCCAGAATTAGGTGTGTCCATTGCCAACAATGATAATCAGATAGGAAATATCCAGCTCTTGGAGCTAAAGAAGTTCTGTTAATTAGCCACCATCAGCTGTAATTGTCATCCCCATTAAAATGCAGAATTATGTATTTCTCCGTTATAAATAACCTTTCTAATTGTACTTGATGTATGCCAATTTAATCAAAAAGTATACTTGCAAGAGGCAGGTATTTGCATTAATGTTGCTTTGGCTCTTAAATCTTTTATCTGAAATTTGACTGGGAAGAAATCTATTACAGCTGTATTCCTTTGTATCATGGTGTCTTTTTCTATTTCAGTATATAGATCTAAAACCTTTTATATTAAAATGATGACAGTATCTTCAAGAATGGTTCAATGAAATACAAATCTTGCCACTTTTGAAAAATGCTGCCTAGTTCCTATCTCTCAGTCATAGGACAATGCAAGAACGATTGTACCACACTCCTAGGCAGAGGCAAATACCAGTAATACAGCAGCATTAACTTCTCCGTCTTTTGAAACAAAATGTTACTAGGGCCATCTTCTCACTGCCTTTCCCTAACTTCTAAAAAGTGTTGTGGATGACTCTTTTTTTTTTTTTTTTTTTTTTAATATGGGCAAGAACTGCAAGAGATGAAAGCAATTCAACAAACTGGCCAGTTCATTAAAAAAAACAACAAAAAATAACTGGAGTTGAAATTAGCATACTTCTCAGAAGCAATGTTCACGTGCCCCCTCCCAGCTTTTTTCAGAAAGGTTATATTTTTACCACAATACAGAGCTGAGGGACTTTGTTTTCCTTCCTTCTGAAAGAAACTAGGAGAATGGTTTTGTAGAGTTTAGTTGTTGTTGAGGGAAAACCAAAAATATTTGTGTGTTGGATGATGTGATAGCACATTAGGGGTGAGACCATTTTACAAAAAAAAAAAAAAAAAAGTGATTTGTTCTTTATTATAAGACCCTGATCCTTTAAGTTTACAGGTTTCTGCAGTGCAGTTGTCTGTGCACAATTACGCTGTCAGACAGCGAATGCACACAGCTCCTGCCCACTGATGTACAAAGTGAAGAGCCTGCCTCAGTAGATTAGAAACCAGGGACCATGCTTAGAAACCTTGGGCTGAGAGGATCTAAGCACCTTGAAATACAGAGTTTAAGCTTCCCTCTTTGTCTTGAAGACAGTATTCTCATTGGGAAAATGTCTTTTCACTTGGGGTTCTTTGCCCATCTGTTAAGTCCTTATATTTTTACATATTAAAGCTTTATCAGATGTTTGGCTTACAAATAGCTTTCCCCATTCCTTAGGTTGCTTTTCTGATCTTTAGTGTGTACAAACTTTTTCTTTTTCATTTTTATTTTATTTTAAGATTACAATGTATGATCCCATACAGTATCCACCAACAAATTTCTGTGTCTTCCCACCTCCCACTTCCAAATATGACCACCATAGTCAGACACCATATGTTTTAGGAACAGTTTGCTTGCTTCTGGTTTTGTTTGTTTGTTTGTTTGTCTCCAGTCACTGGGACTTAGTGCCAGCACTGTGAATCCACTGCTCATAGAGGCCATTTCCCCCCCCACCCCATTTTATTAGATAGGACAGAGAGAAATTGATAAGGGAGAGAGAAAAAAAAAAGGCAAAAAAACCAGGAGCTGGAGTCCTTGAAAGGCACCAGACTTTCAAGCATGAGGTCCTAAGTTCAATCCCCAGCAGCACATGTACCAGAGTGATGTCTGGTTCTTTCTCTCCTCCTATCTTTCTCATTAATAAATAAAGAAAATCTTAAAAAAAATAAAAAAAAGAAAACTGGGAAATATTAAAAAAAAAAAAAGAAGTTATGAAACATACACTCAGCCATCAAATATATGTTATTATGTTTGGGACAAAATCGATGCAACTGGAGCTGAATATGCTTATTGATGGAAGTAAGGATATGAAGAATAACTGCTAGATAATTTCACTCATTTGTCAAATAGAGAGAATTGAAACACATGAACTTGAAAAAATATCAACCCATATCTAAGACCTTATGAAAACTATGGTAGTTATTATTGGTGTGTGTGTGTGTGTGTGTGTGTGTGTGTGTGTGTGTGTGTGTGTGTGTGATGGGGCAGAACTTTGGTGGTGGGACTGGTGTGGAACTTACTATAAATCACTAATAAAAAAGAAAAACAATGGCGAGGTTGTCTGCCCAGGGAAGTCAGGTTGGTGTCATGGCAGTGTCTGCAACTTGGTGGCTAAAAAGCATTAAGATATCAGGCAGAACAAGTTGTTTAATAATCAGGAACCTAAAGGTAAGAATAGAGCAGATAAGACGGGGGGGTCTCCATTTTGGAAAACATTAGGAAGTCTATTTTAGGTATATTCCAAGGGGCCCATGACTTTACGTTTTTTTTTTTGTCTCCAGAGTTACTGCAGGGGCTCAGTGGCTGCACTATGAATCCATTGCTCCTGGAAGCTATTTTTCTTCCTTTTGTTGCCCTTGTGGTTTATTGTTATTTTTATTATTGTTGTTGTTACTGTTGTCGTTGTTGGATAGAAATTGAGAGAAGATGGGAAGATAGAGGGGGAGAGAAAGATAGACACCTGCAGACCTGCTTCCCCACTTGTGAAGTGACCCTCTTGCAGGTGGGGAGCCAGGGGGCTTGAACGAGGATCCTTATGCTGATTCTTGCACATTTTTTTTTTCCAGGGTTATTGCTGGGCTCCGTGCCTGCACCATGAATCCACCGCTCCTGGAGGCCATTTCCCCCCCTTTTTGTACTGATGTGTATATGGCAGGTCACTTGGCAGTGACTTTTATTCAAACCACAAGGTTTCATGCTAGGATTGCAGTATTGTATCTTTGCTTCTGTGGAGTCTTTTGTATCAATGTGAACATTTTAATTTCACGCGCTGCAGACTTCACAGTCTTTTGTGCTCTCTCTGTCCCCATGGCTGCATAGAGGGTAAATCCCTGTGTCATGTTCACTGTGGATTGAAATAAAGCAATGTCGATACATTTGAGATCTCCAAGTAAAGAGAGATTAAAAATCTGTTGGCAAAAGGATGTTATTTAATAAAAATAAAGACTTGTTTTCAGTACGTATGGCTTTCCATATGGATAAATATGACTCAAAAGAGAAAAAAGAAAAAACTCTTGATTAAAGTTGGCTGCCCCTTCTATGTAAGTACACATTGTTATGAGTTCCTGATTGAAAGACAAGTTTCCTCCAGTGTTTGGGTATAAAAAAATAATCAGACTGGGAGTGGGGAGAGAAAGGTACAAGTATCAGAGCATCCACCATACTTGGAGCTTTCCCTCATGCCCATTGCTCCCACTAACTTCTAAGAAATAAATTAAGTTCCCTTTACAAAAAAAAAAAAAAAAAAGAACTATTGTATGACTGATAATAAGCTATTCAGACTAACTCTCTTTTTACTACCACCTTCAGCCATGGTGCCAAGGTTAGATTTAAACTGCTAGGTAGGATGAATTGGCCACTACAATACTTTCAATACTCGCTCCTTATAATACCAACTCTAATTCCTTTCATAGTATTGTGAATATGGGTTAAGAAGGACCCCATCAATAATTTATTCACTGATGAATTTTTAAAGAAATTTACAGCATTCACCTCAACTCTGATGCGTGTTTGGGATAATATAGATTCCAGTAGTGAGCTAGATTTTTTAAAATATTTGAATCTCCTTTATCACTATCACTCCTTGTACATACACTGTTAATATTTTAATGTTTATTATATTTGCACTCAGTCCTTTTTAAATTTCTTTATTGGTATATTAATGTTTTACATTCAATAGTAAATACAATAGTTTGTACATGCATAACATTTCTCAGTTTTCCATATAACAGTTTTCCCCACTAGGTCCTCTGTCATCCTTCTTGGATCTGTATTCTACCCCACTCACACACCCCAGAGTCTTTTACTTTGGTGCAATACAGCAATTCCAGTTCAGGTTCTACTTGTATTTTCTCTTCTAATCTTGTTTTTCAACTTCTACCTAAGAGTGAGATCATCCCAAAGTCATCCTTTTGTTTCTGACTTATTTCACTTAACATGAATTTTTCAAGGTCCATCCAAGATCGGCTGAAAACGGTGAGGTCACCGTTTTTTATAGCTGAGTAGTATTCCATTATGTATATATACCACAACTTGCTGAACCACTCATCTGTTGTTGGACACCTGGGCTGCTTCCAGGTCTTGGCTGTTACAAATTGTGCTGCTAAGAACATATGTGTACACAGATCTTTTTGGATGGGAGTGTTGGGTTTCTTAGGATATATCCCCAGGAGAGGAATTGCAGGATCATAGGGTAAGTCCATTTCTAGCCTTCTGAGAGTTCTCCAGACTGTTCTCCACTGAGGTTGGACTAATCTACATTGCCACCAGCAGTGCAGGAGGGTTCCTTTGACCCCACAACCTCTCCAGCATTTGCTGCTGTTACCTTTTCTGATGTATGACATTCTCACAGGAGTGAAGTGGTATCTCATTGTTGTCTGTATTTGCATTTCTCTGACAATCAAAGACCTGGAGCATTTTTTTCATGTGTTTCTCAGCCTTTTGGATCTCTTCTGTAGTGAATATTCTGTCCATGTCCTCTCCCCATTTTTGGATGGGGTTATTTGTTTTCTTGTTGTTGAGTTTGGCAAGCTCTTTATATATGTTGGTTATTAAACTCTTGTCTGATGTATGGCATGTAAAGATCTTCTCCCATTCTGTGAGGGGTCTCTTGGTTTGGGTAGTGGTTTCTTTTGCTGTGAAGAAGCTTTTTAATTTGATGTAGTTCCATAGGTTTATGCTTGCCTTAGCCTTTTTTGTAATGGGATTTGTTTCATTGAAGTGTCTTTAAAATTTATGTGGAAAAGAGTTCTGCCAATATTCTCTAAGTATCTGATAGTTTGTGGCCTAACATCCAAGTCCTTGATCCACTTGGAATTTACTTTTGTATTTGGTGAAATAATAGTGGTTCAGTTTCATTCTTCTGCATGTTTCAAGACATTTTTTTCAACACTACTGCTTGAAGAGACTCTGCTTTCCCCATTTAATAGTCTGGGTACCTATATCAAAGATTAGATGTCCATAGATGTGGGGGCTTACTTCTGGGCTGTCAATTCTATTCCACTGGTCAGTGAGTCTATTCCTGTTCCAGTACCAAGCAGTTTTGATGACAATGGCCCTATAATACAATTTGAAATCTGGGAGTGTGGGGACCAGGGGCTTGAACCTGGGTCCTTGCACACTGTAACACGTGTACTTAACCAGGTGTGCCACCTCCTGGCTCCATACATATTGTATGTCGTTACCCTTGTCCACCCACAAAAGTCTAGATATTCCCCCCATCTCTGATTTTCATCCAAGGTGTCATAGATGATGGCCAATCAGGATACAGATATTAAACCAAACTTGCCTCTCCATGAAGCCATATCCAGAACTGAATAAACAGTTACTGAGTTCATAATCCCGACACTATTTAAGTGACAGTTCTTTGGGCTGAAGAGATAACATACCAGTTGCACCTAGGACTTGCGTGTGAGAGACTCCAGGTTTGATCCCAGGCTCCCTTCAGCAAAGTGAGTAGCTTTGTTACTGTGTCTCCGCTGCTTTCTATTGTCTCATGAGTTCGCTGTCTTTCCAGCCTAGAATCTTCTTTATCACTAGAAGAGGGAGGGGGTAATCAACTATTTTAAGTAAAGGGATAATCTCAGGTTTCTTCCTTCCAGAGAACTAATGTCTCTTCACAATCACAATCTTCACAATCTTCTAACACAGTACCTCCCTCTCCCAATCACTCTCTCCCCCTAATACCTGGTTTTATATAAGTTTTAACTATAAAACCTGCCACATGTACACAGAGAAATTGTGTTTGTGTGTGGACAGGAGGGGGTGGAGGTTCTTTTCTGCTGGATTGTTGTTCTCCCTGGTGAATTCATATAAAGGTTATAAGGTCCATCAATCTATATTGTCTTTCTTTTTGAAAGTACGAACAGTCATAAAGCAGAACACTACCGTTCAGTTTGGTAATCTTAAATTTCAAACAATGCACTGATGAATTATTTATGTCATCGAATGTGTTTTCAATAACATGTAGCATAAAATGGAATGAATGTCTATCCATACGTGCCTTGAACTTTCTAAAGTGCATGCTAATAAGCAAAGTCACCTCCCACCACTCTAGTCTGGTGGAATTTACAAGGCAAGCACTTCTCTGAGCTTTTGTTATGCAGTTTGCTCTCTGGCAATCAGTAACTGCTTTTTTTTTTTTTTTTTTTTACTCTAGTTGACCCATTAGGTGACCAGGCTTTGAGTCCAAGCTGTCTAGCAGGGCTTTTCTCTCAAGGTTTCCAGCTATACTAGATCAGGCTTTTACTAGAAAATTAGTGGTAAATAACAATACCACAGAAAACAAAAGATTGGGCTGGGGTAGATACCATAATGGTTATGCAAAGAGGCTCTCATGCTTGAGCCTCCAAAGTCCCAGATTCAATCCCCTGTACCACTATAAACCAGAGCTAAACAGTACTCTCATTTAAAAAGAAAGGAAGAAGATTTTATATTAAATGACCACTCACAAAACATCCTCATTTCATAAAATGATCAAGATGCTAGAAAGCAATTAAGGTGGCTTACATTTTCCAATAATTAAAGTAGCTTAAGGTTTTCAACATTTAAAAATGCAGGCAGGGTGGGGGGATTGAAGGAGAGATCCCTATCTCATGACTTTCTGTTGGTATGCTTCTGGATTCTGCTTGTGAAGGCTTCTGTTTTTTATCATCACATTGGGTTTGCTTGTGTTGCTTGCTATGTGTTCTGTTTGCACATCCACTGTTGGCTGGGCACCCCCCTGCCTCCGGGATATTGGTTTGGTCTCCCCCCCCCACCTCTGGGACATTTGGTTTAGTCATCGATGGTTCGGGCTTCTTTCTTCTCCCTGCCCCCTATCGGCGGAGAGAGATGGAGGACAGAATTGGGTTGTGATTAGATTAGATTAGTTTGTTGAACTGCATCCCCGCTCAGCTCAGCCATGAGTCTCTGGTCGTCTCTGTCTCCTGCCCGCAAAGCCAGCCTGGCAAAATGACAACTTTCCCTTTGATCTTTCTTGAACTATGTCACTCTGCATTGATGTGTTGGCCCTGTCAGCTTTAGTTGCACGTTCATTCAGAGTTCTGGCCCTTCTTTCCTTGTTTATTTATCTATTCCTTCAGTGTTATCACTAAGGTTTGGTGCTGACACTATGAATCCACTCCTCCTGTGCTGGGCTAGCGTGGGGGTGCCTCTTACCAGGTGCATACTTTCTGGGTTGGAGAGAACAGGACCGGAGCCAGCCTGGGCTGCTACTCACTCAGCGACACAAGGGAGATGACTTATGAACAGAGCTAGCGGCAGCGAGGCAATACAATTCTTTATTGATCAGAGAGCCAAGACTTTTTAAGGGAAGATCCGGAAGTGGCATGTCGGAAACAGAAATGGCTAGGAAAGGGGCAGAGAAAGGCAAAAGGGCTGGGAAGGTAAGAACTTCCTTAGCAACTGTTGCGAGGGTTTTAACTGGTAGAATTAGTAATACCCTGCAGGCAGGGAGGATCCTGAGGGTAGAAAGAAGATAGATCAAAGGAATGGAATGGGTGGGGAATCTTTCAGGCAAAACAATGATTGTGTAGATAGGCCATAGTATCAAGAATGCAGGGTGGAGCAGGGGGAGCTGGCTTAATGTTTTAAGGAATGCCAGGCTCCTGGAGGCAGAAAAATGCAGGGTGCCTCACAATTTTCTGACATGCCTGGTGGCCATTTTTCCCATCTTATTGGATAGGATAGAAAGGGAGAGAGACAGAAACCTATAGACCTGCTTCACTGCTTGTGGGGAGCCAGAGAGCTCAAACGAGGATCCTTATGCTTGTCTTTGTTCTTGGTACTAAGTGTACTTAACTGAGTGTGCCACCACCTGGCCCCTCTAAAGTCTTTCATAGTTACAACCTATTTCCCATTGGTGTCTGAAAATCCAGGTCATTAAAAATAGGCAAAATAGGGAGCCAGGCAGTGGCACCTGATTACACAGACACATTACCCAGGCAAGGACCTGGGTTTAAGTCCCCATCCCTGAAGCTTCATGAGTGGTGAAGCAGTGCTGCAAGTGTCTCTCTTTCTCCCTCTGTACCTTCCCCTTTCCTCTCAATTTTTCTCTTATCAAATAAAAAAAAGAAAGAATAAATGAATGAAAGAAAGAGAAATGGAAGGGGAAAAGGAAGAAAATGGTTTCTAGGAGTGATAGAATCGTTTAGGTACTGAGCCCCATTGATAACCCTGGTGGCAACTGAAAAAAAAAAGAAAAAGAAAAAATAAGATGATTGGACCAGTGAAATAGCTCACTTGGATAGTGTGTGGCTTTGCCATGTGCATGACCCAGGTTCAAGTCCAGACTCCACCACATTAAAGAAAGCTTCACTGCTGTGGTCTGTGGTCTCTCTCACTTTCCTGTTTCTCTGCCTGTGTCTTGTTGTCTCTATAAGCTAACTATCAAGCAGAATGATCACCTAGTAGAGGTATGATACATGTGAATTTAGCTCATTGAGTTGTTCTGCCCTGCTAAGTGTGTCTAGTGATAGCCATGTTTAATTGAAAGTGGCCTGTGGGAATTCAAGTTTCATCAGTTTTATCTACTTTTCTATAGCCCCATCACAGTAGATGATAAAAATGTATAGAGCTGGGAGAAAGCTGGTCCAATAGAGTGCATGCTTTACCATGCAGGAAGACCCATGTTTGATTGAGCTGTAGTCATCAGATGGGGGCACCATGCAGTGCACCAGCAGAATCATCATGAGTGGTGCTGTGGGTCTCTCCTCTCACCTTTCTCTCTCTCTCTCTCTT